>NC_134402.1:89562226-89862226 GCF_038048845.1 Mixophyes fleayi | reverse complement strand
CTACAATCCTGAACTTCCATTTATCTGTTGGACCTGCCTCCAGCACTCTGACATATCCTTACTGCAACCATTATTTCCTGATCGTCCATTTAGTCTCGCTCATCGACCCCTAGAAGACTGTGACCTGCGGTTAGAGAGCCACTAAGCCCATATTCCCTTGCGGGGTTCCCTGGTGAAAACCTCTCTTTCCATTAGACTCCGCACCTCTCTGGGGGTAGTATCCGCCTGAGCAGACTTCGAGGCCCATCCTGACTCTGATTTCGTGACACTAATACTGGGTTACACACCCAATTGCCCACAGACCAGCATGAATTCTTCATGGTATGAATTCAACAAGGTGCTGGAGATATTCCTATGAGATTATGGTCCACGTTGACGTGATAGCATCACATAGTTGCTGCAGATTTGTAAATTGCATCTTCATGCTGCAGATCTCCTGTTCCAGATTGAGATCTGGTGACTGTGGAAGCCACTGGAGTATACTGAACTCATTGTCGTGTTCATGGAACCAACTTAATACTACACAATATTGACACTAACACTTTGCTACAATGTTATCCATTGTCTTAATCAACCATATAGTGAACATGAAGCAAAGACCCATTTCCTTCTCTTAACTACCTGTCTGTCTAGCCAATCCTTTAGGCATTGTTTTTTCATATGCCCATACTGGATATAATAGAAACAGGTGAAGGGTTGGACTCTGCCCCCAGTCTGCTGACAAGTACCTTCTCTGAGTCATCTGCTGCCCATGCCCCAGGAGTATGCTCCATTCTCTTCCTTTGGTTCCCTGCAAAACAGTATTACATCAGAGTTTAATGAATCTAGTATTTTCTGCGTCTGGTTGTAATCTATTTCTACCCATAATAAGTTGCACTACAGCAGTTCATAATCATCTGCAATTTGAGCTTCAATTAATTATTATCCAAATTGTCTAATCCAGATTTCTTTTGCACAAACTATTCAGTCATAGTAATGTTTTTCTAATCAATTAATCCTGTAAAGGCAAGTCTGTAAATATATTGACAAAGAAATATCAGTTTTCCAAACTTCTGATTTCTCATTGTCGAGAGTGTATCTAAGGAGTGATTAAAATTAGACAGAATCTTCTTTAAAGAGTGCAGACGCTACATGAAAATTCAATTCCCTGTGATGCGCCTCAAGGTGCCTCTGGAACAGTTGTGAAGGGGGCCACAGTGATGTAACATCACAGATTTGTTTTGCACCACATAGAGGTGCATAGGAAAATCTGTGATATTCGAATACCATAATACCCAAAAATGATCCCATCCCTATTAAATTTACTAAAAACAAAAAGTCCACAAAGGTCGACAATTTTTAAGCAGTTATTATTGCCCAGGTTTGTACAATATTAAGACATACTTACCTACTTTTCAAAATCATTTCAGGGAGACTGTGTAAGTAGCACCTAATCTATGCACGGTGCCACCAACCAAGGCGTGTCCTGCTTCGCCTAAAGGACATGTGTAGTTTTACCCATGGGCATATATAGGACACTGGTCCCCTCACATCTCCAACATCCCCTGAACCCTTCTCACCACCTTTCCACCACTGTCCCTTTCCCTTCACCGACACACCCACTTACTCCCCCTCCTCCTGCCCCCCCTCTTTCCTCAGTGACATGTTCAGTGATATTTGTATAAGACGTAAGCCAGTACTGAAATAATGCCCTGCTTCTGTTCAATCAGTCACTATTTTGTTTATTTTATTTTTTTTACTTCAATTATTCACAACCTTCAAATTGCTCTTTGTGCTTGTACTTAAAAAAAGATATATGCTTTAAATGTGTTTAATGCTCTTTCTGTTGACCCAATGAAGTCACATAAAGATGGTGCTTCTTTTTAACTCCACTTTCCCCTCAATCTTTCTTTCTCCTCTCATTTCTCTCACCATCTCGCCTCTGTCTATCTCTCAGCAGTACAAGGGTAGCTGGAGAGAGAACATTTTCTTGAAGCACACCTTCTCTACCAGGAGGAGGTGTGCTACAATAAAATGGTCACCACTCTCCCGCACACTGATGTGTCCCCAGTGCAGTGTTTCCACTTATAAGTTTTTTCCCCAGTTTTCAACTTACAGGATTTTTCCTTGCTTTTTCCTGCCCCCAAAATGACGTGATTCCCCGCGCCCCACCCATCCCACCCTCCAACCACACACCCCTACCTGGGATCTCCCGGAAAGAAGTTTAAAAAGGTTGTCAAGTAAGCGTTAGGCCCCGCCCGTCAAACTTTATCAATATTGGCCTATCACAACAGGGAGTGGAGCCAGGATGACGCATTTATTCTCGCCCCCACTTCACCAAACATGAAGGTACAATGCTGGAGGTTTTCCTTCTCTCCTGGGAGTCCAGGAGATCTCCCAAAAATTTGAGAGTCTAGCGGACATTCAATTATGACATACTAATTTTTCCATCGCGGGACAAACATGTCCACAGGCGAGCAAGACTGTCCTGGCTAAATTGGGACAGTTAGGAGATATGATGTTGTGGAAAATCAGGCAAATACATTTATATCATACTTACCAACTGCCGGAAACTTGTTTCCGGGAGAGGGGGCGTGACTTGAGGGCAGTGACGCTACGAAAACGTAATTTGCGTCGCGGGGGGCGGGGGCAAAATGACGCGATTGGCCTCGTCCCTCCCCCTCCCGCCCTCCAAAATGACGCGATTCTCGGTGTGAGATTGGGATGCGGGAGACTGCCCCGAATTCCGGGAGTCTCCCGGACTTTCCGGGAGAGTTGGCATGTATGATTTATATTTAACACACACACAAATCTAATATACATACAGATTTATTACATATAGATATATATATATATATATATATATATATATACATACATACACATAATGTGTGTGTGTGAATTTTGATAATAATTATTTTACTTTCAATTTAATCTCTCCTTTTTAATATTATCCAATCACGCAGCATTTGTTAGCCCCTGCACCCACTTCATTGGTGCGCTTCCTTGTCACTCTACCGACCACCGTGCTCTCAGTGTTTACGAACAGGCGCGTCACACCATAAAACCACGTGTGAGCCCATGACATCACGTGATGCACTAGGCAGAGAGCGTTGACTTTCAGTTTCCCCGGACTAGATCAGTGGCCGCTGCAGTATATCTATATAGTAACTTAGGGCCGTTTACATCGCCGTCCGGGAGAGATGGAGGCCAGCCTGACATGTGCGGTGTGCCTGGGCGTGTTTCGGGAGCCGGTTACGCTGCCGTTGTGCTCCCATAACTTCTGTAAGAGCTGTGTGCTGGACTGCGCCGCCCCACAAAGCCGCGCTGTGTACCCACAGGCCCGAGACAGTTATACCACCACCACCACCAGTGTGTCCTGCCCGCTCTGCCGCAAAGTCAGCTTCCTCAGCGGAGGCCTCGCTCGTCTGTCTGTTAACACCACAATAGCCGAGATCGTCCGACACTTGTCAGTAACCGGTGAGTCCAGGAAGGAGCAGGCGACGTCATGCAAGGGACTGGACCTGTCACCCAACGAGCCGGGTACGGGTTACTGCAAGGACCACCCGGAGCTCAAGCTGGAACTATTCTGTAAGAATTGTGCAGAGCCATGTTGTGGCAAGTGTGTGTCCAGCAAGCACCAAGGCATTTTCCACAACGTCAACCTCCTGGACATGATTTACCAGGAGGAGAAGGTGAGATGCCCTCATATGGGCACCCTGTATGAATGTTTCTGCACCGCTAGACACTGCAGTGAGATAGCTGGTATTGTGGGGGGATCTGGGGTAAGTGTGAGGTCTAGTTTGAGTTTTCAGAACCTAAAGTGGTTTTGTTCCTATCCCTAATGGCTTTAACAATGATTTTGTATACCCAGGAACACAGCTGATTGTTTCTAGTTCTAGAAATAACTCTTGGGTGTGCAGAAGCTTAGTTTAAGAGCTTGGACAGGGGGGATTCCATACATACCTTCCATCTAGCACCAGAATAGTCTGAAATGATGACCTCCCAACATGGAGTATATGGGGAACTTTCAGCTCAGCAATGCAAGCAGGGTACGGTCATATGCAGGGGCTGATCTAGACATTTCTTTTAGGGGGGCAGTTTATCCATTAATCCTGACTCCTCCCTCTCTCCCATCCTGACTCCTATAGGCTCTGGGCAGCTCAGTGGTTAGCACTTCTGCCTCACAGCACTGGGGTCATGAGTTCGATTCCCGACCATGTAATTTGTATGTTCTCCCTGTGTTTGCGTGGGTTTCCTCCGGGTGCCCTGGTTTCCTCCCACTCCAAAAACATACCAGTAGATTAATTGGCTGCTATCAAAATTGACCCTAGTCTCTCTCTCTGTCTGTTTGTTACTATATTAGGGAATTTAGACTGTAAGCTCCAATGGGGCAGGGACTGATGTGAGTGAGTTCTCTGTACAGCGCTGCAGAATTAGTGGCACTATATAAATAAATGATGAATCCTCACAAATTAATGTTAGAATGCAAATCAGTCAGGTTTGGTCTTTGCTTTATTTTATGTAAAACACTATATAGCTATAAAATCAATACACTGCAGTCCCTTCATCACACTTTTTGCCCCATCATCTTCACTCAGATGATTGGGGCAGTGATTCTTCTTTCCTTCTGACATAATGCATGGAATACATGGCGTGTTAAAATGGGGTAAGGCGGAGGCATATGCAGGATTTCTAATGGGTGGGTTTTCAATCCAAGCTGCCAGAATCGGTATGACCTAGCATCATTGGTTATCATTTCAGCCAGTGCGAGACTGCTCTCCAACTCCTTCCCATCCATTTAAAATACACAGATGATGCTGGATGCACTACTGTTAGGTGCACTCAGCTCGCCCTTCCAGAGCAGAGTAGTGGGAAGTAGGACACACCTCCCAACTGTCCTTGCAGTGGGGACAAAGTCCTGACCGACCTGGACAGTCACCCAAAATGGGGACTGCCCAACCAGAATCAGTACAGTTGGTAGACTGTCCGACCTTTTCTTGCAGCTCTCCCTTCCAGCTGCTGCAGATGTCTTAAACTCTGTATCTGCTTGTCTAGCTCCTTCTTCAATATTAGGGCTCTGTTTGGGAAAAGAGATAGTTACTCTAGATATGGAAAGTCTAGCAATGAGTGAACCCTCTAGGCCTCCCTCCTGCAAATCGAACAAACATTAAATCAATAGCACCCACATTTAATAAATATTCCTCCCTCCATGCTACCAGCCCCAACATTAAATTATTAGTATTTACAATTAACAAATACAACTATTTCACCACCAGCTCTACTATTTAATAGTCAGACCTATCCCTGCCACCTTCCCACCACCAGCCTTGACATTAAATTAATCATATTACCATGTAATAAATAGGTCCATTTCCTCCAACTAGCCCCAATATCCAGATAAAAGCATTCACATTTCCATGTGAACCCTGAAATTAATTTATTAGCACCCACATTTAATAGAGACCCTACTGCATTAATAGAACCCAACCCCACATTAATAGGACTCCAAATAAAATGAATGCCCCACCCAGCACCTACATTATATTAATAATCCTCCAAAAATACCTGCTTGCCACGTAGGATGCTAAATGAGTTCTATTTTATCTATTCTTACCCCACCAGATTGCTTCAGTCTCTGAAATATGAGGAGAGGGTAGGAAAGGAGAGAGAGAGGGGGGAACAAGACAAAGATCCTCCCCTCTCCTGCATTCTTTCCAGCAGAGCCCCTCCGGTCCTTGAAGTGTATGCCTATCACTTCTCTAAATGTTATGTGCTGTCATTATAGTTAAGGCCATAGAGTCCCTGTAGTCTTAAGTGCCCTGGGCCCCCCAAACCTTAATTCGGCTCTGCCCTCTGCTATTATTTTACTGGGAAGCTCAGATTTTAAATGCCAAGTAGAAAAAAATATTAATGAAACTATTCTTATTTTGCTCTATTTATCCCATATGGTAAATGCAGCCCTGGCCAGCAAAAGCAGTTGGCAAATTACATATCCATGATACCTTGATGTTTTGGTGTTCTTATTGGTGGTGCTATACTAAACTGCTGCAACTGTCTTCACTGGTGGGGAAAATGTACAGGTAGATATCCTCTTTAGTTGTATCTCATTACTTCCAAACCACTAGAAAAAAAAACAATAAAAGGATTAAATGTGTTTGCTGTAGCTCTGAATGATGCAATTGCATCCAATCAGGACATTTTATCACACTAACCGCTGACAGTTCGTTCCTTGTCCTGTCCACTGACGTGTCTTGATGTCAGCAACGCTGTTACACAGCAGCAGTTCTCTCTCAAGGAGCAGCAGGACAGAGGTGCTTTTCTTGTGGCTGACACCACATGCAGGGGAGGGGCGGCTGAGGCTGGAGCAAATGGCAGGTTGCCGCTGTGCAAATGGCAGACAGCCCTGCCTGTCTGGTTCCACTGTACTCCTGTTCCTCTCGGCTGAATGACAGCGTATCGGTGCCGTGGTTAGTGTTTGCTGGTGCAAAAAATAGTGCACTGTCTGGCCGGTACCTTCAGGCAGTCCGACCCTGGCAGTGTGCTAGGGAGGGCAATCGCCTCTGGTCATATGTATGATCTCTGCTATAGTTGGGTTGTTCATTGTCTGGACAAAAGAAGTTTGGACCTCTTATATAGCTAAATTGTGCACTGCATCTCGTTCTGCAGCTAAGCTGAGCAACTAGATTGCTGCATGTGTGAGCAGCTTTATTTGTAATGGCAGTGTTCTGCATAGCTAGGAATGTTGCAGTAACTTTTCGCAAAGTATTTTAATGTGAGTTTGGTTCTTCAAGTAGAGTTTTACAGGCTAAAAAAATAAAACATTAAAGTTTAATAGTATGCTGTTCATTTAGACTTCTTACAGAAACTGCCAGATGTTCAGCAAACTTCAGCATTCAGTGGAAATTCTTTCTATGAACAAGCTCAGTGTGAGTTTATCCTGGTAACCAAGTAGACAAATGTGGCCTAGTTTTTGGCTCATAAGTCTTCACCAACATTTAACAGCAAGGTCAGACATGTAATCCCCAACAATTATCAAGAAAAAATGTGAGTCAGAGTGCAGTGGATTCCTTGTGATTTCCAGGCTGACTCACCAGTGCCTGTAGCAGGGACAGAATGTTCCAGTATGTGTGTTTTCTAGTTGCCATGTATGAAAATCATTGACGTATTACAATATTCCAAATTGTCGTGTAAAAATCCTATCATCAAACCTCTTGAACTTCCTAAAATATGGTTATATGCATTAAATGGTAGCATCTACAAGTGTAGAGTACGCTTTTTTTGTTTTATAGTGGCTAGTTTACTTTAAAGGAGACTTACCTCAAGGAGCATTATTTGTTTCTATAACCCTCCTTTACTCTTGCTAGAAGAAGTGCCAGGGTTAAATGCTGTTGCCTTATGTACGCCAGTTATTATAGAGATGCGCAGGCTCGTTGTGTGTGGTTTTGTTTTTTTTGAAAATCAAGCTGCCCCCCAAACTTTGTAAATCCGAGAGCTGAGTCGGCTCGGCACTCTCCTGCTTCTTCAGATCTGCCGATGAGGCAAAATGTCGTTGGATCTCGTGGGTTTTGGATTCCATTATTTCCTCTGTGCCCCCCAGGGAATCAGGCGCCATTGCTCACACACACAGGAAGGCTAACATTGTTTTGTCACTCCATCATCACCATTTATTTATATAGTGCCACTAATTCCGCAGTGCTGTACAGAGAACTCGCTCACATCAGTCCCTGCCTCATTGGGTCTTACAGTCTAAATCAGGGTTTCCCAAACCCAGTCCTCAGGGCTCTCTAACAGTGCAGGTTTTCTGGATCACATGTGACATAATTAGGACCACCTGTGGATCTGTTACAATGTGTCAGTCAGTAATGAATACACCTGTGCTCCAGCAAGGAGATATGGAAAACCTGCACTGTTGGGGAGCCCTGAGGACTGGGTTTGGGAAACCTTGGTCTAAATTATAACTTGGGTACCTCTCTTATAAACAGTTATGTACAGTGTAATGGTATACAACTTTTATATACTCCAAAACTCGTATGAACCTTGTTGCACAACACCACAGATCCACCCTCTACCACAGTCACAACCAGCAACCATGGGTGTTACAACGGTGCTGTAGTGTGTTTAAGTCACTCCAGCCACAAATCTGAATCTATCCTGCAACAGAACACCTAAATCGCTGCCTGACAGTGTTTTCTCTATTCGGTTTTCATTACTCAGTAGTCATTTGCTTCCAAAAAAAAGCTATTTTTTTTTTTTCTATTTTATTAAAATTGTATTTAGTATACAATTATATACTAATCTGGCAGCTTTGTTCACAAAAATCACTGCCTGACAGTGTGTACTCAGTTGTGTATTCATTTGTCATTTGTGGGAAAGTTGAAAAAAAATGTGTTAAATTTTTGGACAAACTGTGTGTTGTCATCAATATGGATCATGGTCAGTTTACAGAAGAACAGGAGCACCAAGAAGCTTCTGGCACCAGTTATGATGATACTAGTCCTGCTACGTCATCTACTAAAACCTATGCTCAAGGGTGTAGTGGGTCTAAGTCAGGGAAACTGAAATCCAAAAAAACAAGCTTTTACATTGGTAAAGAAAAAAAACACCTAATAAAGGGAAAGTTTACTGTTAAAAAACATAAAATTGCCAACATGCCGTTCTACACAAAACAAGCAGTCCAGCATCATCCAGCTCCCTTTTCTCAGCTAGATCCCAGCACCTGCAATCTTCACTGTCATCTTCACCCTCATCATTGTGTGAGGATGATGTACACACTGTTAATTCATCACCACTGGAATCCACCATAGAAGTCTGTGTACTTTGATGTAATTGTCGCTAAAGGCCTTCCTCTTGGAATTTGTAGTTCATTTTGATGAACATCATCTTTTTCAAATTTTTAGGAAGTAGCCTCCTATGCTTATCGCTGGCAAGGTTCTCAGCTGTGCTGAAAACTTTCTGAATACACACTGGGGAAGGCAGCATGGGTATTGCAAAGCGACTTTGTACATGGATCTCCAATTGGCTTTTTTTTTTTCCTCCCAGTATGTAAATGGACTGACTGATGTGTCTGTTTGTACGCCGTCATTAAAATAATCCTACACCATTCTTTTGAATGTTGCTAGTAAGATCAGGTGGAGTTATGGCAGAGGTGTCACAAATTTTGGGCAAGATGTCAAAATGTTGTGCTGACTCCTCTGCATCACCACTGGGTCTCTTTGGGAAGCTAAGATTCTTTTTTTTTTTTTTTTTGTCTAGCAGCAGTTGCCTGAGAAACTGAAGGAGGTGAAGTCGTTGTTTCATGTATCGCTTAAGCTGTTGACCTGCTGACCAGGAGCTCCTTGAACCTCTTGAGATCTGGGTCAGTTAGAAAGAAAAAGACCTTAGCTCTTAAATCTAGGCTCAAACACAGTTGCCAAAATGTAGTGTATTGGTCTCAAGATGTTGATAACCCTTTGATCCAAGTTAAAGATGTGTGTGATCAGCTGTGTTACTGGGTGATGGCTTTCTTACTTGCTTCTTCTTGCAAAGGATTGTATAACAGTCAATTGTTGTAAACTACTATAGTCTTCTTAGTCTGCTTCTCGGATGAAGATCCACCCCCAGCAGCAGCAGCTAGCCCAACACTCAAGAATTCTTCTGAGGAATCCTGGATAGGGGAGGAGTAATCTAGCCTTGGCAACTTGGATGCAGGACTTTCATGTGCAAGCTAATTTTTAGGCATAAATCTGCAAATATGTGTTTGTGAATTAATTCCTAGAAATAGTGTGACATGGCTCAGAGAAGCTGTTAGATCAATGGGTTTTGTTTAGGTTAAACTACCCAGAGAGGGGGCTGGTAGATGATAGTAGCATTAAGCTTACTGAGTTACTGTGCTTACTGTACTGTGCTGTCTCACCTTGTACTGTAACTCGTTTGTCCCTGTACGGCGCTATGGACACCTTGTGGCGCCCTATAAATAAAAATTTATAATAATAATAATGGCAGGAGCAAATGTGAAAGCCTTTGAGGATATCTCTTTCAAGACAATGAAATCTAACACCTGTTTGGAAGGCCCCAGACAGGCTGACTGCAGAGACCGGGTTGTATGTCAATGACTGGTTCAAGCTGTATAGGGTCCCAGGAAAATATCATATCATTTTCTCCAATTTTATACTTAACAGAGGCATGTGTGGTATGCAGATGAAGGGGAACTTATGACATGTGTGGAGGTAAAATTATGTTTGTAAGCCATACTGTTGAAAAGTTAGGATGGTGTCAAGAAAACTTGACTTAAAGGTATTCCTACAGCAGAGTCATAAAACCCTAATTTGCGTTCTGACCTCACAGGAAAAGGGGCTGGGGGGTCCTGCAGCTTGGTTTTAAAACTGTAGTGAAAATGTAAATTCGTGTTCACTCTGAGGGAGTCAATTCGATATGGAAGAGGGTCCCATTTTTCCTGCTTCTCCCAGCAACAGAAACTTGATTATAAGTGAGGTATCAAATCTGTGTTTTATCCTTTTTATTTTGATAAGAAACAATTGCGTTATATTTGTATGCCTTTTATTTGTTTTATCTTAAGCATTGTGAATGTGTTTTCCATATTAAATTACACTTTAGTTCAAGTCTCTGGGCTAGATTTACTAAGCTGCGGGTTTGAAAAAGTGGGGATATTGCCTATAGCAACCAATCGGATTCTAGCTGTCATTTTGTAAAAGGTACTAAATAAATGAAAGCTATAATCTGGTTGCTATAGGCAACATCCCCACTTTTTCAAACCCGCAGCTTAGTAAATCTAGCCCTCTCTGTTCTTAAGAATTCACATGACCGTTTGGTCAAGACGCTACGTAACTGAAACGGGGAGAACATTGTGGTTTATGTGAACTCTAATTAAAGTAAATTGTGTTAGATTAATGCTAGGGAGAACCGAAGGCTTCCTAAATAAGAGTGTTGGCTCTTGTCAGAAAAAAACCTTGGTGGTGGCATAGTTAGTACTGCAAAGCTAGTGTGTGGCATAGATAGGGAAGGATTTTATCATTTTAGACAGACCAGGTGGTTGTTTGGTTAACCCTGTGTCACGCAGGCTCAGGTGAGTGCTGTTCGTGACAAGGACTAACTCCGATAACTAGTGAGGATATTGATGATGAAAGTGTTGGCGGTGTAGATTGCAGGTGCTGGGATTTAGCTGAGAAGGGAGCTAGCTGATGCTGGACTGCTCATTTTTTTTTTTCAGCATAAGTTTCTGATTTTCACAAGCTTGACATGAGCTCTCTTTTAGTGATGTAACATGGATAGGGTTCCTAGATGGTGAAGGTCTCTACCTCTACTGACTGTGGCTTTAAAAATGCTACAAATGGCTAGAGAACGGTCTGGATTTGGGTAAAAAAAATTTCCACACAAGAGGTGGATTTTTTGCTATTATTCCCAGGCATGACAATGACTTTCACTGGCAAGAACTGCTTCCACTGGTGCATGACTTGCCACTGTAGAGTTCATTGACAGCAGTGTTAGCTGCCTTAAGCCCATTGGTAGCTTATTTTAGCCCAAACAAACCAAACACTTCAGCCACAAAAGTGGCAGTCCTTGTTGCTGAAGTGCTTATGTCATTTTTAATATCCAACATGTGGAAGGAACGAAGGACAATTCTATTTTGGGACTCTTTTCTGCCACTACTGTGTGGCAATGTTTCATACATGTGCTATAAACTGGCGTGTTTGTGCTGTTGCTTAGTAACCAGCCAGCTCATTGCACTCTTTGGCCAAAAACTGGATGAAAATAATATTGTGACCTATGAGGTGGTCAAAATTGACAACAAACTAATGTCATTGAGGTTAATAATGTAGGAACAATAAAAGATCAAAATTATGTGATTTTTGCAAAAAAATGTACAATTCCAAAACCAAAACACGGGGGTCAGTGAACATCCCTGGTTTATTATGCAGTTACTCCAGTCTCTCAGCCAGGGAGAAATGACCATGGTAGGTGCTTATGGTTCATCGACTGGGGAATGGCAGTGGTTATATGGAAAACATTGCTTCTAGGTAATTTTTTGTTTTAATGCAATATTATTTCTTGCAAATGGTGGTGGGTCCTCCAAGGTAACATGAACAGCAGGCAATGGTATACATTTACTGCCAAAAAAGAACTCCCCAAAACCCTCCTTAGTTTGAGTCTTGGATGTTTGTGGGGGGTGGTTGTTTTTGTTTAATCTTTTTCTTTTTTTCTTTTTTTTCTTTTTTTTATTACAGCTAATGTTTTTCAATAGTTTAAAAAAACTGCGTGAAGTGAATGAAAAACTGACAAAGGAGGTAACGGATGAAGATATTGAGGTGAGTTCATGATAAGCACTGTCTTTGCCATTTTTCATAACAGGCTTGTCCAGGACAAAATCAATGCAGTGCGAATAAAGGTATAGCCTCCTAAAGTGCAAACTTGTTAGTTACCTGACAGCAAAAAGGTTACTGTCAATCAGGGTTGCCAACCCATTATAATTACAGGCACAACTTATGTGTTATATTTAATCTAGTTATGAGAGACTGCGTTCAATTCACCATGTATTCTGTTTAGGGCTGCCAATTCATATCTTTAACTGACACAAGTTAAAATAATTCAGCGCTGTTGAGTATTTTTTTTTTTCCATGAGTTGGCAACCCTGACTACTATTTTCAGGAAGGTATGTCGTCATTGTCGTAGGCTCTCATGCTTTTTGTGTTTGAACTTTTCAAGCCTTTTTCGTTTAAAGAATTTGACTAATAAAATGTTTTAAAATATATTTTGAATTGGTGGTATAAGTTTGGGGTTTCAGCCAGTTTTGCCTTTCCACCGACACAAAGTACCATTTCATAATTGAAGCATTGTCAACCTCAAAAATGTATTTGGAAAAGTTGTTCAATCGCCTATGTCCTCTGCTAATGTTTAAGTATTAAGAAAGACTTATTATGTTTTGCTTACTTTTGCGAAGCCATTAAAGTGGAGCTAACGGAGGTAAGTTACATCTTTGGTCTTGCTTTACTTTAAACTGGTACATGTGTGTTTTTTTTGTTTTTTTTCTCCAGCTAATATAACTATGTAGGAACATCTATGTAGGGACTGGAATTCAACTTTTGACAGGCGTAATGGTGAACTGTAGGCCTGTACAGCCTTACCTTCTAGGCAAACTATACGTAGTAATATTTAATCTGTTTTAAGGTACTCCTTCAGTGAAATCGCTTGTAGTCGGTACATCGTAATGGTCTTTTGACATTTTATTTAATCTCCTTATAAAAAGGACAATTCATACATTATTGCTATAGTAAACATGCAAAAAGTAACTTCGAAGGTCCCAATGTAAAATACACAAAAAATGTATTCCTTCTATACAAGGTCTCGTAAAATTGACAAAGGTTCATAGTGATTTATGTTCACAATTTCTCCGCTATATATTAATCTGAGCACTCCAAGTCAAGTGATCAGTCTCTTCCTCAAATATACAGTCAGTGGCCATTTTATTAGGTATTCCTTTCTAGCAATGGGTAAGATCCCTTCAACCCTTTGCCCAAAGACTAAGAGCAGCCTGAATTCTTTGTGGCATGGATTTAACAATGCGCTTAAACCATTCCTTAGAAGTTCTGGTTCATGTGGACATGATAGCATCACGCAGTTGCTGTAGATTTGTCAGCTGCAAACTTCTCATTCCACTAGATCCCAAAAGTGCTTTTTGACATCTGGTGACTGTGGAAGCCATTAGTGTACACTGAACTCCTTGTCATGTTCATGGAACCAGCTTGAGATGACATGCTTTGTTATTTAGCCTGTTATCCTGCTTGAGCTAGCCAATAGATGGGTACATAATATTCAGGTAGGCTGTGGCATTTAAAATGTTCAATTAATTAATTTACTTAATGTGTGCCAAGATAACATTCCCCCGCACCATTACACCGCCAACAGCCTGCACTGTTTACACAAGGGCGGATGAATTCATGTTTACCCCATATTCTGACCCTACCATCTGCATGTCGCAGTGGAAGTACGTCTGAGTAGGAAATGTTTTCCACTCTTCAACTGACCAGTTTCGGTGACCTTATGTCCACTGTAGCATCAGTTTCCTGTCTTGACTGACTGGAGTGGAGCCCAGTGTGGTCTTCTGTAGATGTAGCCTATCTGCTTCAAGGTTCGACATACAGTGCATGCAGAGATACACTTCTGCATACCACTGTTGTAATGCATGGTTATTTGATTTAATGTTGCCTTCCTCTCTGCTTGAACCAGTCTGGCCATTCTCCTTTGACATCTCATTAATTAGGTGTTTTTGTCCTCTAACTGCTGCTCACTGGATAGTTTTTGTTTTGAGCACTATCCTCTAAACTCTAGAGAATGGTGTGTGTGTAAATCCTAGATCATCAGTTTCTGAGATACTGAAACCACCTCATATGCTAACAATCATTCCGTGTTCAGTGTCGCATTTCTTCCAAATTCTGGTGTGTGTGTGTATGTTATATACATTTATCATCTTCAGACTCCATGGCAACCTGGGTTAACTCCTTGACTACTTCAATATAGGCAAGAAAACACCTGAGGGTATATAGGGTGACTCTTCCTCCCCAAAGGTGCCTCTTATCTGTCTCTTTAGCTAAGCAAATAGTTGTAGTTTAGAGAGGGCTGTTTCATCAGGTTCTTCACTCTGGGGTACAATTTCTAGTTTACTTCCCTGCCATTAGGTCTGCCCACAAACCCAAAGATTTCCACCAAAATACTAGTGCTACCTAGGGCCAGACTTTCTAAAGAATATCTAGACAATATTCTGGTGACTGGGAGATCAAAGTACATCACCAAAGCTAGGACTGTCAAGATATTCTCTTTCCTATAGGACCATGGTTGGATCCTAAATACAACAGTCACCTAGTGACTGTTGAGATTCCTGGGATTTGAGAGACGAGAGGGTAACTTGATCAAGCAGCGGGTTTGAAAAAGTGGGTATGTTTCCTATAGCAACCAATCGGATTCTAGCTGTCATTTTGTAGTACTAAATGATAACTAGAATCTAGTTGCTATATGGGACTTCTCTACTCCACACCTGGAGCTTGAAAAATTTACTCTAAGGTCTGTCGGAGGAGAGACTGTCCAAAATCCATCATCTGTTATTGTGTTTGAATCTGCTGTGCCAGTATTCCATAACGATCTCAGACTGTCATCTATGATCAACATATTTCCTTGGGCAAGGTGGCATATGAGAAACTGAACTTGCAGTCCAAATTCTCTGGGCCCAGAGTGTTAAGCTAAAGACACCCAGACATTCACTCTACTGTTGGCAAAACCCAATACTGGAAGATCAGGAAATTGCCCATTCAAAAGCAGAATGGTGCCAAAAACAGATTCGGTCTCTAGAGGCTGATGTGTGCACCTATATGTGGATTTGGTGCAGGGTACATGACTCCAAACTGAAAGGGAGCTACATGCAAATGTTTTGGAAATGAGAACAGCGTGGCAAGCAATGTAACGCCTTCAGCCTGTTTGGACTGTCCCAGATAGAACTGCTGATGACTGCACAGGACACCAAGTTAAATCTAGTCTACATTTGTCACAGGGACTCCATAGCAGAAGGAATAGATGCCTTGACGAGACCTTGTTCTGAGTTATGTATTTTCTCCTCATTGCAATAAGTTGAGTACTTGCAGAGTAATGGTTTTTGTTTGTTTTTTTTTTGGCTTTGCAGGCCATGGTTTAGTGTCATGATAGTTGCTCCTAGAAAAGCCTTGGCTTCTACTGCTGCAACCAGGTCTGAGTAAGGGACCTATTCATAACCCAAAAGCCAGACAGTCTTATTGATGAGGTGGTAGTTGCTCATGCCCAAGGATATCTTCAATAAGAGGATTGACTTAATGATGCAGGGCAGGAAACAGAATTATTCTGCTATTTATTACAGGATGTAAAAGATTTATTATATGGTGCAAACCTGAAGGAAATAATTTTGCCCCCACTAACATTCTCAAAGTTCTTGGGTTTCCTTTGGAAAAGTTTAGGACAGAACGTTTGCAACAAAGGATCTTGTGATCCGGTTCTTTCAAGCACTGAAGAAAATTAGTCTGTGTATTGGGTCCCTAATCTTGTCCTATGTACATTGGTTTATTCCTCATTACCAAAGGTAATTTCCACTTTCATATTAATCAAGAGATCATACTTCATCTCTACCCGCAGCAAATGTAAAAAACAATTGCATGCCGTAGATCTTGTGTAGGGAAGTTTGATTCCTTTTAACAGAACAAAGGAATTTGTAAGTGCGAACCAGCTCTTTGGCCTTCTTACAGGAGGAAGAGCAGGACATACATCATCTAAGGATACTGTCTCAAGATTGATCCGAGAAGTTATTGCACAAGCACACTGCACAAGGGCCATAGGCACACAAAGCTCAGGCCTCAGTGGACGAACTCTGCAGAGCAGCATAATGCTTTATGGGATTTCCTCGGCTGATGCCCAGTTCAGAAGGAGAAACTTTCAGGAAGCAGATCAATAACGTTTTTTTTGCATTAAAATGCAGTGTTGGTATTGCATGGTAGATTTCCTCATTGTAATGGCTGCCATGGAGTCTGAAGATTAAATGGGCAAATTGTAGTTACCTATTTTAAGTTTGTTTCTTTTATTCCACGGTAGCCTCGATATTCCCACCCATGTTGTCTGTTTATATTTTTCAGTCACAGCTTGGGAAGAGGTGCATGGGGAGACACAGTCACACTTTATACCCTCCAAATGTTTTTCTTCTGTCTCAATGGAGGCTTCAAAGAAACATTCTTTCCTTTCATTGTTGACCTCTGGTATAACCTTGTAAATTTTAAAATAAAATTACTTGTGTAAACTTATTTCAGTTGCTGTTGTCGATGTAAAAGCATAAGTATGTCAATGGAAAATACAAATTTTCACTGAGCACCCTGTCAGTCTATTTGTTAGACTTTTGTATAAGATTTGTTAGTCATTGATTCATATAATTTGTTTATAGTCTGTGCAAACCAATGCGAACATGATTACGACTGCATTTGATGAAGTGCAGAAAGCTTTGGATTTGAAGAAACAGCAGCTTTTGGACTCTGTTAAACAACAACAAAGTACAGCAATAAAGCGGAGTGAAGTGCGGAAATTAACGAAGGCTCATTACAAAAAGACGGTCGGGAGCCTTTTAACGGACTGTGAAAAGATTGTGGATGAATTTGAACCAAAATGCTTTCTTAAGGTAATGTTTCTGTAATATACCATATCAACTATTCTAATCGGTCTCCAACTTTTAGTTTGTTATGCTTGCTTGAAAGGGAACATTAAGCTTGTTTTGTGATAAAAATGTATTGTGGAAAGCCTATCACAGTTGCTTTTTTTTTTTTTTTTCTTTTTTTTTTTTTTTTTTTCACCAGCCACCCACTCTAAAAAATCAAAACCAGGTTTTTTTACCCCACTCAACACTCCCGCAGATAAAAATGATCCTCAGTCTGCCACCTAGGAGGCTTTTAGATACTTAGACCTGAATATATTTGGAAAAACATCTATATTTATTCTCCTGACTGCTGTCCTGATTAGTATCGTACCTAACCAATCAAGAAAGAGGAAAGCAGTAGAAAAGGCAGGTACTGGAACAGGGGACATTTATTTGTCAGTGACAGTCTTATATTTTTTATTTTACATAAGTATTCTTAAATCCTAATGTTTAATAGCTTGGTTTTTTTTTTTCTATTCTTTCATGACATTATCTATAGAACTATCCCCTCCCCCCCCCCATACACACACTTTTTTCAGAACACTACAGAGATCCAGCAAACCTCAAACATATCGCACATCCACAAACTTAACTCCACTCACGACCTCCTCAAAAACCTCAGCTTTCTGTCAATAACAGAAACATGGGTTATCCAATCGGACACTTCCTCACTGCATTCCTTTCACATGGTGGCCTCCATTTCACCGACCCTTCCAGACCTGGGAGCAGACGAGGAGTTCAATTTGGGCTATCTTTCCCCACATTCACAGTTCTGCCAAGTGTCCTATTGTGTTCACATCTTACATTTCTTACCCTTTGACTTCCACACCAGCATCATGGGTGATTTCAACATCGATTATCAAATTATACTTGTGCCTTCTAAACGATTCTCTCTAGCTTCCTCCCTTTGCCTCTCCCAGTGGACTGATTCATCTTGTCATGGTGATGTATGCTCCATTTCTGATTTCTTTAACACTCCTTACACGCTCTCGGATTATAACATCTGCTACAAACTCGCCACCATTACTTTAACCTGTCAAACTCTACCAATCCTCATACCCGCAGAAATATCTGCAGTATCTTGGCTCCCCAATTTCTACGTTCTTCTCTCCTGATATGGCAGTACCACATCTTCACTGAATGCTAGCGACAGCCCTTGATCAGCTACTCCTTCACACTCATCTTATTAAAAAAAATTTCTCCTGAACCAGAACTTCATTGGCGTAAATCTCTTATGATTTCCTCACGTATGCTAAAATCTACAACTATAAAAATGCTCTGGATGCTGCAAAGTAAACATGCTTCCAATATCTCATCTCTTGCTCAGGCTTCTAACCCAAAAACCTTAGTACTGGGAAGGTTGAGATGAGATTTAAATATATTAGTGCCCAAGATATTGTTTCCTACTTCAAGGACAAGATCAATGTGATCATAGATAAAATGGTATCCTCTTACTCAACAAACCACAACAACCTCAATTCCTTCCCTACACAGTCTCTTCGATTGATCTCGCAAATAAGAATATTTACACATCTTTTGACGCTACAACCTGTCCTCCTTGTTCCTAGCTTTCGTTCCCAACACTCAATGATTGTCGATTTGATCGCTGGTAAATGTAAAGGCCATTACTCGCTTCTAATTCTGGATCTCTGCTGCATTTGACACTGACCACTCTTTTCATACAAATGCTACAATCACTGTTCTATCTTGGTTCTCATCCTACCTAATCGCTCTGTGTTTTGTTCTCTGGATCCAACTCAATTGGAGTACTATGAGGCTCAGTCTTCTGAGCCTAATGCTCCTGATTTTCTTTTCCTTTTCTATCCATAAAACTACTTTTGGGAAACTAACTGGTTCCTTTGGTGTTCAGTATCCTCTCTTATTTATCTTTTATGGATCTCACCATCTGTGTTGGCCCATGTTACTGACTGCATTTCTGCCATCTTATCTTGGATGTCCTCTTATTCTTTCACAAACAGAGCTAATAATCCTAGCAGCCAACAGAAGTTACCTACCTGACACTTCTATTGACAACATAACAATAAATTCTACTCCTCAATCCTGGTACCTAGATGTGAACCTTGACTCCTTTGTTGCCCACATCCAATCAATATCTAAATCCTGTTACATACATAAAAAAAAGAAGCTTCTAGAATAAACACATCTCACACACGACACTGCAACTACTTTAATTCATGCACTCCTCTCCTGCATTGACTATTGCAATACCCTCCTTACTGGTCTTTCCCAAACCATACTCACCCCTACAATCTATTGCGTGCACCAGCTAAATTGATTTTTCTTTCATTGCTGCTCCGCTCCGTCAGTCTTTACATTGGTTGCCTGTTTGTTTGTTTGGGTTTTTTCTGTTTTGTTTTTTTACTGAGTCAAATATAAAATATGGCTACTAACATAAATGGCCAGCAACAAAACTGCACCATCATGCATCTCTTTGCTTGTCTCAAAACATATTCCAACTCTACACCTCCAGATCTTTCCCAGTTACTGCACTTTTTTTGGACTGCACAAACTTTGTGGAATGCCCTTCCTCACACAACAAGAGTTTCCTCTAGTTTTTAAGCATTCTCTGAAAATCCACCTTTTTAAGCAAGCTTATTCATTTGCTCAACCACTCTCTTAACCTCCCTAGGATACCCTATTACCACCACTCTACACAGTTCACACAAGACTTGCATGTGTTCTTTCTGTACTCAAATAAACCTCAGACCAATATTGCAGTGTGAGTGGATCATACAGCCCACTAAGCACTTTTCACCTTTGCAATCTGGCTAAACCGATATGCAATATGTAGCACTTATAATCTCTGGGGCAATGGGAGTTGATACATGAGGATACGCTTGTGATCAGGGCCCTGTTTGTTCTCAATTGTGTATGGAATATGCTTCGACTATATAAATGTTAATTATTTTTTTTAGCTGGTAGTGATGATAAAGCCAACCTGGTTTTTACACAATATTGGCTGATGGTTAATATATCAAATTAAGCAATACATTAACTTTTTGCTGAAGTCTGCATGTAGAGATCAAGATATCTTATTTACTTTATTAAGTATAGTGTTGAGATGGTTTGAATAGATGTATTTTTAGTCACAACTGGACAGACTTCATGGGGTATATTAAACTATGGGTTTAAAAAAGTGGAGATGTTGCCTATAGCAACCAATCGGATTTTAGTTTATTTAGTACAGTGTACAAAATAATAGCTAGAATCTGGTTGCTATAGGCAACATCTCTACTTTTTCAAACCTGCAGTTTAGTAAATATATCCCCATGTCTGTTTAAGAAGGATCAATAAAAAAGGTCAAACTAAATAATTGGACTGTGAAAGTCACAATGTCGTTACATCCTTTGAAACAATGGTTGTATTCTGGAAGCGGAACAATTACGGTCACCCTTGTATGAACAGTGTCCCATTACATGAGAATGTATACACTCCATGAACGCTAGAGCTGGCAGTACTTGACTTTCACATGGCCTGCAAAGTGGATAAGTGCTTAGGTCATAATGCTCAAATAAGTGGGCACGCAAAGGGTTCTTGTGGTGTTGGCCTAAGCATGTGTTTTTTTTTGGGGGTGCTTAGTTTGTCAAGCAAAGCAGTGCTGTCCGAATCCTCAGGAAGTTGACACTACATAGATTCAGACCAATAGACTGGGTGGCAGCAAGTTTTGGCAGAGATTCTGTGGCAAGTGTTGTCTAAAGACCTATAAGTGTTCAGGGCAACCTCTCAATCTTTTTCCCAGCTGGACTGGGGGGGGGGGGGGGGGGGGGAATATGGAGACCATTTACATTGAACTCTTCTCTAGAAAGTTCCCAGCATTTTTAACTACTGAGCTACTTTTAGGGTGGGTGTCCACATGCTGTGATATCACAGCAGAACTTAGAACTTTTTTACCCAATTTTGCAGTGTATATGGGCTGAAAACAATGATACTGATGATGATGCCCTCAGCCTAAACGATAACGAATAGGCTGAGCCAGAAATGATCTGGATCGTTCCGTAACATATGAATTTTTCCATTTGGTTTAATGGTGGAAAAATCTTAGAATAATTTTGTGTGTATTCTTGCATTACCTGCAATTAACCCCTCAAATCAGGCTGACTGTGCTCATTAATATATATATATATTTTATTATATAATCAGCCCACTTTTCCTTTACATAGAATTTGACGGCAGATAAGAACTGCTTGGCCCTTCCTAGTCTGCCCATTTTTTTTTTTATTAACCTGGTGCCTTAAACCCGATTTGATCCTTTATTCTTTAGAAGGATATTCTTATGTCTATACCAAGCATGTTTAAACTGCTCTACTGTATTAGCTTCTACCACCTCTGATGGGAGACTATTCCACTTGTTCACTAACCTCTGTGTAGTAGTTTTTCCTCAGACTTCCTCTGCGCCTACTTCAATCTTGTTTCAGTCCTGTCCTCATGTTCTAGTACTTCTGTTCATTTGAATAATGTTTCCCTCTTGTACCTTGTTCAAACCCTTGATATATTTGAAAGTTTCTATCATATCCCCCTTCCCCTTTTCTGCTCCAACTATACATATTAAGACCTTGAGTCTTTCCGGGTAAGTCTTGTGCTGTAGGCCATGCACCATTTTAGTTTCCTTTCTTTGTAAAGTTTCTAATGTATTTATATTCTTCTGGAGATATGGCCTCCAGAATTGAACACCGTATTCTAGATGAGGCCGTATCAATGACCTTTAGAGTGAGAGGTGCTCACCAGTACTTGGCTGCCCACAGGGTTAAGACGCACAGTAGGCAGGGGCTATTACAGAACCAACCTTGTCACTAGATATATAGGCAACAACGATCCAGTGGACAAGAATTGCAGGTACTGACACAGGCCTTTTATATAGAGGATTCGGCGGTAATTGTATTAACGGTGATGTAAACACTGACATCTACACCATTAATACAATACTGAAGAAAGCGACCTGTAAAAAATAAAATAAAATAAAAAAAAATTTGAAACACACTGCGAATCCGAAGTAAGGAGAGAGCGACACTTCCAAATTACATCACTTGCAAGCACGACTAGGACATTTCCGATTTTAAAGCGGCAACGGACGGATGTAAGTATTACCTTTAGGTTAGGGGTTAGAGTTAGGAATACAATTCATATTACCAACATTAAATGTGTTCGTGCGTTGCCACTTTAAAAAAAAACAACTTACAAGTGTCGCACTCTCCGCATATCGGCTTTACAGTCTGTCTATTTACAGGTAAGTAGTTTTTTACAGGGCACTTTCATCACTATTGGAATAATTATGGAGGAGTAAACACTGTCGGTGTTTCCATTATCATTTACTCGTACTACACCCAGAGGCATCCATAGCAACTGAGCAGATGGAAAAAGGACAAGGCCAGCATTTTGTCAAAATGATGACTAACCGCATTAGTGATTGGTCTATGACTTTGGGTTGTGTTCTGTAGATGTTCATCTGCAATTCTGTTGCTTGTTAGACTGCATCCACACTTTTTTTTGGGAGAGGGAGCGTTTTGGTGGCGTTTGGAAACTGTTAGTCTGTGAAAAATTGTGCAACCAAATTTTTTTTTGTTTTTATGATGTGGCCGTAGCATTGTCATTTTCTGTTTAGAGTAATGGGATTAGTTGTCCCATTTGGACAATAGCCTGCGTTTTATGTTTTAAAATTTCACCTTTCTTTCCGTTTACAGGTGGCGTGCGACCTAAATAAAAGGTATGTATTTTTACGGTGCTCAGTAATGTCTTGCATGCTATGTGAATATGCTTTTGTATGTGTTTTTCACTCTTGCATTTAGTTTGGTGTCAGAACAGTGTTGGTCGTCATAGATGTGGTTGGAACATATGTATACTACTTATAGAAAGGTATGTTCTTTTAGGTGTGTAATTAAGCAGTCCATATATAAAGTTAGATAGTCCTGTAGTAAAAGTAATATCCTCTTTCAAATCTGTTTTTAAATATCGGGACATAATTAATAATAAACCAACACAAAGAAGCAATATGTGAAAATGTGAATACACCCTTACTGCTTCTTTATAAATGTGGTCATTTTTAGCTAGGCTCTTCTGATTAATGTGCACTTCATTACTCACAAGGAAGTGCTGCCACCTTTATCTAAAATCAGCCTTTAGTACTTCTGTCTTTAAGGGGCATATTCAATTGTTGGCGTTATAGCCAAAATTCTTGCGGCGCGCACTATTACTGTCATTACGCGTAAATACCGGTATTGCAGTACTTTTTTCGCTGGATTTCAGCTTGCGGCTCAGGAAGCTGCGAGCTGAAATCCAGCTTACTATTACCGTAATACAGGTAATACTGTATTTCCCCATGTATAAGACGCACCTTTTTCCCAAAAATGTAGGGTCTAAAACTTGGGTGCGTCTCATACAGGGGTAGCGGGCCAGTGTTACAGTGGCAGCGGGGGGGATACAGGAGGAGGGGGACAGGCAGAGTGTGTCAGCAGGGGGATCCAGGAGGAGGGGGTCAGAGGCACCGTGGCAGTGATTGCAGGAAGAGTGTGCTGCCCGGCTGCTCTGATCACAATCAGAGTAGCCGGCCATTACACTTTCCTTGCCCTTTTTTGACAGCTACCGTAATATTTTTTTATTTTTCTAAATTTCGGGGCCAGAAGTAAGGTGAGTCTTCTTATACATGGGGAAATACGGTAGTTTTTCCGCGGCGGATACCGCGGACAATTGAATACCCCCCTTAGACTTGTGAAAAAAACTGTGTAGTGATCTCTGAGCAGCAGCGATTTCTTCTCAGTCTGGAAAGGGTTAAAGTCCATTTCCAAACAATCTGAAAAGCCCTCATTCTACAATGAGCAGTACTAAAAATGGAGAATATTGAAGACCGACCTTTTTCTTAGCAGTGGGCATCCTAGCAGTTTGACCCAAAGATCTGAAGTTTACAGTTAAGTCTTCCAGTTGCCAAAATTGGTTTATTGTAGGAAAATATGAATAAGTTCTAGGTAGATGTGGCTAAAAGGAATTTGGTAAAGTGATAATCTGTGGTGTAAAATATGAAACTGAAGAATGCTGCTATGTTTATATGAATATAATTATACATCTTTACAGGATGAAATCCAGCCTAGACCTAATGGAGCTTTCTCCTGATAACAGTGAAGATTTGCTGAAATCTGAACTTTATTGTGTAGATCTACAGGCTGCCCTGGATGCCATTTCTGCCCTGAAACTTACAGCAAGCAACTCCAATGGTTAGCGGGCCTTTGCTGTCGGCTTATACAAACATGACACTATCAAATCTTTGTCCCTATTTAAACTATTTTAGTTATGTAATTTTATGTTGTACAAATAAACGCACTTTCTAAATGTGTGAATTTCTTCATGTAAATTTTTCTACTGCAAATGGAGGTGGAAGGGATTCCTTTGCAAAGCTGTAAAGGAACAAATCTTGGGTAAGGCTGAAAAATATTTCACCTTTTTTGTAATGCATGTGTAAAAATGGCCTTTAGGTTTATTTTTCATCCTCTAACGTCTAACTACTAAAATAACCAGCAACATGTAGTCATAGCTTGTTCTGCAGCTTAATTGTTGGAACATTTGGTTTGTTTGTTTTTTTACATTGACCACACTATTGTATATTTGAAGAAAATAAATCTGCATTTGACCATAGGAAAAGCTAGAAATGTGATATTTTTGCTCTAAATGTTCTCTGAGCATTGCACATGGCTTTACCTTGCTTTAAGCAGCTACTGCATCACAATACTAGAGATTTGTGCTATGTGTAGGCGTTAATCACCAAGGCTGACTTTTTTTTTTTTCCCATTTGCGATTTTTAAATGACTAAGTTTAAGAACCTATTGTGCTGTAATCCATTTTGGCTTTTATAATTTTGTGCTAGCTCCTACTAATTAAAGGGCAACTGCCACAATTGCTCTACCTGTAGTTCACTTATACTCTTTGGGAAACTTTTCGATTGTGGCTGCTGGGGCACGTTTTGTTTTTAAGTAATGCATTTTTGGATCAATGGCATATTTGGCATGGGCGATACTCACACATGCAGATGGATTCCAATAAAGTGTCTTTGTTTTTAAATGTACTTATTTTTTAAACTTCTTCACTTTTAAAAATTACATGAAAGAAGTCTAATGATTGGCCATACTTTGTTATTTTTAGTCTAATACACATTTATTTTTAATATACCACAGTTGTCTTGGCCATTTTGGCTGCTAGTACACCATTGATTCCCATATGTCACAATGTGAATGCTTTGTGAATCTGTGATTGCAAAGTTTGAGGAAGAATAGGGATGTTCACTTAGACTACTTTGTTTTATTTACTTGTGTGCACCAATAGTGAATTAAGGTGATGTTTGCATATCTTGTGTTTATCAAAAATGTCTACTAATATATTGCATTAAATTCCCCCTGATTTGCTTTAGTAGATTTACAAATGCAGTTACAAAAAATGAATACTTGACTAAATATTTAAAGACAATTGACTCTGTGTAAGCATATAACTATTGCTATTCGGATATCAAGAATAAGGTAAGCCACTTGGGAATTCATTTTCACTTTATTTATATATTTTTATTTTTTTTATTATAGATTGCCTGACTAAAATAAATGGAAACTTCTCTTTTAAAACTATAACAAAGACATGGAAACATGAAATAGTAACCAATGAGAAGTATTGTGTAAGTGGCCAGTAGTATAACCTCATTGATCTATTTATCTACTAAATACTATAAATACGGCCAATTATTTGGTTTTTTCTTTTACAGCCTATTCTGGGTCACGAACTTCATTATCTTCAAGGTCAAATGCAAAAAATATCCATTCGCTTTAGATCTATAACAGAGATGCCTGAATATCAGCACTTGAGCTATGAGGTAAAATTTCATACATGTAATGTTCATATACTGTGTAGCACATAAGTGAAGCAAATGGTTTTTAAAAAAAAACAACAAAAAAAAAGAACATAGTTTGTTGGCACATTGCTTCTGCGGATATGTGCTCATAACAGCTGAAATTACTACTGGTCATCAAAGTTGGCAGCTCTGCTGTTTAAAGCACATGTAATCTAAGTGTTGCATAATTCTCTCTGTATTGTGCGCCTTCTATTTGTGTGTAAAAAAAAACAAAAAAAAAAAACCCGCTCACTGACCTGTAGATTTTTCTTACAAAAAAGATGGTCCAGTATCTGAGAGGTTGCTATTAAAATCCGACGCCGAAGGTGATTAAAAGATAATCCTTTGCCCAATAGCAGTAGAGGCAGTGTGGGAAGACTAGAAGTGTAGCCGGTAAAAACCATTGCATCCCTATAATGTGTAACCACCTGTGTGTGGTTCTGGGGTGCATAGGTGGGTAATGCACTTCCTCACTCTTCTGCCCTGGCTAGCTCTTGGGTGTGGGTCCCCACACGAGTTTTACAGCAGTGTCTTAAGTGTGGACACAGGCGTTCTTGTGTGGTAGTGCAATGTAATAGTTGTTGCAGTAAGTTGTAAGTTGCGCATAGGGCAAACACAAATTAAATTTAAACATGTACAGTTCCCTCCTCCAGGGTGAAGCTTGGTCATATCTCAGTATGTTGGGACAGTTTTGTGCTGAACTTAAATTTGAGCAAAATCACAGTACTTTAAACTAGGCAATTCTAGTGTTTTGCAAATGATTACATCCACAGTCTAATATGGATGTAATCTGCAAAGCACTAGAGTTGCATAGTTTAAAGTACTACGATTTTGATCAAATTTAAGTCCCTTGCTTCCGTACACAATATAACTGCATTCGTGTACACAACAGATTACATTCCTGGGTATTGTGGTTCTACACATCCACTTGCAGATTGCATGTCAGCCTTTGCTCTGTCTGCAGAAGTGATTTTTACCCCAATAACCATCTTAAACATTTCCCAGATCTGGGTCATCTGCTCAATGCACTTCAAAACACTTCCTTTTTCTCAGTGCCGCTCACACACGTTGTGTTCCTCCTTTCAAGAAAGTCCAGCTCGCCTATCCTCTAGTCATCGTGGTTACTTACCCCTTTTCTACTGGGATGACATCCCTTGGGCTATAACACATTTTCGCTGTGCTCTCTCCCCTCTTGGGATTTTCACATTCGGTGAATTTGTACAGGTTCTGACACCATCTGTGCACACTCGGGTTTGCTTGGTAGATCTGACACTCTTGTAGCCCAAGGGGTGAGTGAAGAGGCTTCAACACCCTCTCTGTCACTCTGGGTCACATAATATACTGCTACACTACGTCTTGCAGCAACACTCTGCAAAAAGGGTCTCCTTCAGTGCTCTCCCCTCTGTAGACATGGGGACTCTGGCAGATCCTCATTGCTGCCATTATTGGCTCAACACTTCTTTGGCAGCGAGCTCCCCCACCTCCTCTTAGGGGCTCTTCTTTATTATGGGGGCTCCTTCCCCCTTGTGGGCAACATCATAATGCTTAGTGGAGCTGTAATCTAATTAAAGCATTATTTAGTTTTACAGTATTTTTAAAAGGGAAAATGTGTCTAGATGTATCCTAACATGCTATTGACAGTTTGTCTTGGCTCATAAGTCACCATTAACAAGTGTTGTGATTTTATATCTGTAGAATTTGTATTTTAAATGCATCAAAACAAACTAGTCCTCACTTAATGGCATCCTGTATTTACTGTAATTGATAGGAACTTCGTATGAAGTACTATGAAGAGTCTATCATACAGGAAAGTGAGGTGTCGCTGCCTGAAGGACAAAGACCAGTTGTCCCCAATGATGCATACCAATTTAAATTAAGAATTGCAGGAGTAACCGAACCAAAAGATAGCAGACTTGTTCGACAAGATGCCGTTGATGGTAAGCGGGACACAGTCTCCAAAACATCAACAAAAACAAAGCTTGGAAAAATGCATCAAGAGGACAAACTATCTGCATGTATGTTAAAAAATCCAAAGAAAGCACCAGTTAAAGTTCAAGACTCTCCCAAGTATTTCTTAGGGGATTGGAACAGCAGAGCATCTCCTGACAAGGTTGTGAAAGAGACCAAATTTGGTAATGAAACTAACAGCAAAAATGTGTTCCCAAGCTTTTGTTTGGGTAAGCCCGACGTTACAGCTATAACAACGCCTAGTAATAACGGAAGATTTGGTAAAAAATCAAAGACTGCAGCATCCTTATCCATAGTGAAAGATGGATCAGTGAAGAGCAACTTTGCAATGACCAACAAGCCTTTTGATATGCTTGGTAATACTGCTGTATCCAGTGACACAAAAGTTACATCTTCTTCATTTTGCAATGTGTTCAGTCTACTGCAGCCTCAAGAGCCAGCAAATGAAGGCAAGGTCACTAAATGTTTCATTCTATTTATAGTCTTATTTCAGACCTCATGCTTAAAATTGTGTATCTTTTTCAGTCCCAGAGGACATGTCTTCGGAAGAATATTACGATGCAAATTCTAATGTAAATTCGGATGTGGAAGAGACCTGCGAAGAAACGAATATTCGTAATAATACAGACAATGAATCGCAAACTATTTAGAAGAAGCTACGTTAATTCCGCTGGTATGGTTGATTAACGTCCAATTACTAGTATCTTTTATAATTTCTTTTGTGGGGGTTTTTTTTTTTTTTTTTTTTTTAATGCCACATCAGATTAATGAGTATATCTAGCCCTGTAACATTTACTCTAAGGGGGGGATTCAATGGGCGGAAAAAATATGCGCAATGTGACTTCGGAACGGCGACACCTCATGCTTTGCGTTTTTGTTTTTCTGAGAGGTGCGAACAAAAAGTTGCATATTTTTACTGTACCAACAGTAATAATGCGCAGCCACAATGCTACTGAGAACATCACGGCTAACTGGATCTCCCCATAAGGGTAGAATAATGAAGCCTCTAACTGAAAAATGGAGACTTTTTTTTTAGATATTTTAGTAGTGTCTTGTGTGGCATTTTAATAAAACTGTTATGAATCATGTCTGTTATCTAAAATTGGTTGCCATTTAAAAGAAAATTATATTGCGACATTAGAAGAAGTTGTTCTGTTTTTAAAGTGAGTAAAGACACCTCTGAATCATAGACTGATAGAAAATAGTGCCATTTATATGAATATAGGGTCTACATTTCTAGTCCTAATTGTAGTAAATTTGTATAGTGCAAATTGCACATGCTCCAGTATCTTTAAAAATATGCTACAATTTTGTAAAAGGGTATCGTTGCCTTAGTATGAGGTCAAACTTTCATCTTAACACTTCTATGGAGTTAGTGTGGCAGATTCCTGCTCATCTTGGTTCTCTACATTTGTTTTGTTTATTCAATGGGTATATGACATATGTCATACTTTTTTCTTAAAAATGTGTAACCTAATTTACTATCTGCATATAAAAAACAAGAATTCATTGTTTTATAAAAAATGTAATCTAAAATGAAGCCATATTTAAAGATGAGGTTTTTTTTTTAATTTATTTTTTTATTTTTTTTACTGAGAATTTATTCCAGCAGTAGTTGTCTTATTTGCAGAATAAAACCTACAATCAGGAGCAGGATAGAACACTTGAATTGAAGATATACATAAGGCTTTGACATGAAATAAACTAATTTCCCACATGTTTATTACTGTACTTTGTTTTACAGTGTTCCTGTCTTATATGCACCTGCCATTAATGTCCATCTTGGTTTGATTTTGTAGAATACTTGGAGTAAAGTGTTTTTTTTTTTGTTTTTTGTTTTTTTTTTGTTTTATAACTAAACATTGATAAGTCTTTGACAGACAAAACTATTTGTAGGTGTTTAGGTCTAAATTTCTCTTAATCTAACTGACAAGTTAGCTTCTCAGTCAGGTGTATGCAGTCACTGAGCGCACACATGATTACTTCTGCCCTACAGACCACCATTACTTTTAATGATGTAAATTAAAGTAGCAAGGATGAAGGAATGAAGATTTGGAACATAGGAGCTGTTATAAAATTCATTACTTTCATTTGTTTCTATTTTATTTGTAAAGCGCCTTAGTGCTCCTCTGTGCATGCTTGTAGGGAAAGTGGTACATACATAAACGGGGACATAGAAGGTAGACAGAATAATTAGTCATGAAAACGGGCAAGAAACAGTAGGGAGAGAGCTTACAATCACGTGAGCAAGTGGGTGTTGGGAGAGTAGCATCATTCAAAAAAGTGTTAAAGATTTGAAGGCTGTGAGGAAGCCATAAGGCTTGAAAGGGCATTAAGGACATGGAAAATGGCATGGGAGATGCCTTTTAAGCAGGAGTGAGAGGTGGCTGTTTGAAAAGTGAGTAAATCACACGTCACTTCCAAGACCATCTTCACAACAAGGAAACTGGGGCACAATGTATCTTCCATCAGAGATTCCAATGAACTACCCACCCTGTACTCTTTTAAATACCTTAAGTACTGTAAAGTTAGTACTGGATCACATCCATCTCTTAAACGGTAGCTGGTTGTAATAATCCAAGTATAATAGATGTACTTATATATAGCATTAAATCTATGGCTTACATTATAAATACATATTTCTTATATACCCTAGCACAACATTAGAAGTAAAAAGAAAAGTTTATTTTAAACAGCAGAGCCTAACGTGTTGGTTACATTTATTAACTACCTATTCCCATTCTACAAGTGCGCCTGAATCATTGAAGACTTAACCCTACATTTTGATTGCAGAACCGCTTCCTGAACAAAGCATGCACATAACGGCTCATATTAACAGCCGGCACTGAGTGTGTCTGTATGGAGCATGCACAAGACCTTCCAGCAACTTAACACAGACTTGAAGGTTTTGCTGTATGCTACTCCTTACAGGGGAGGTAAAGGACGATCCTTTAGGAACAAGATGCTGAGGGGATTCTCAAGTATCCCTTGCAGACACAGAAAATACAACAAACATGAGTTTGATTTCTTGAACACCTTCTCCATGCTCTTGGATAAAATGTTTTCCTGCATCATTTCACATATCTTGGCTTGTTTAAACCTTGCGGACACTTGTCGCTCATGCTACAACGATGGGATCAATTACTATTATCGCCCAAATAGAACCCCTCCCCCTCTTATTTTTATGCTTTTCACCAGAACTGTTTTTACTCTCTTCATTTTAAGTGTGTTTAATTTCTTGCCCAAACTGTTTCTATACTATTTGTACTACTGTTATATATGTCTTGCCAAAACACTTGTTTGTAACAAATACAGATATTTTGTTAATAAATGTCATTTATCACATAATCCGTATTGACTACATTCCACACCCTACTATGCACACAGACAGACTAGTTATCTATTACATGGTTACTACCCTGCATCAATATTCCCCTTAGCACCTTGGAGTTCCTCTATATTTTATTCGTATTTTGTAGAGCGATAGGGGTCTCCTCTCCACAACAATTGACAGCTTACCCTAAACATTCAAACTTAAAGGGAGCACAGATAAAAACATCAATTTCATCTGTAATAACATGAGCAGGCATTTTAATAAGTGTTACAAGCTATAACAAATCTGACAACAAAGCAGTAAGGAGCTGGGGGTCTCGGGTGAAGGGTTGAAGGACTGCATGTTGCCCATTCCTGGCCTAGATGTTTGTATAGGTTGCCTGGGCAATATGCAGTGTTCTACATAACGAGTCACGTGACTCCATTTTGTAAACCTTGGCCCTGTTCTAGATGTATCTGTTCTGTTTATGATCTATTAATGCTGATTGGATATATATATATATATATCTATATCTATATCCAAAGACAGCTGATTTTGTTTTTATATTCTGCATTAAGCTATTATAGATGATTACAATTCCTTTATGGATAATAGGGAATGTTTTATGAACTCAATGGCATTGGTTTTTATCCGGTATATGTGAAACACACACATGCTGGAAATGTGAGAATAATAATTTTTATTGGTTACTTGGACTATAAATATGTTCTGGGTACATGCAGTCCCCACTGCCTTGAAAAAAAGACCTGTTGGTCAGGCTCACCAGAGCCAGATATGGGCAAGGCCTTGGGGCTGAGGGGGCCATCCTCAATTGGATGGCCCCCTCAGCCCCAAAGCCTTGCCCATATCTGGCTGTGCCAATTTTTATGTAACCAAAAAGAAAAATATATGCATAATATGAACAGTGTAGTAAAACAGGACATTTATTGATTTATGTTCTTATCACATCTACACATTGTTAACTTGGATATATGTGTGTTTTACAGCGGTGTAGTTATAATTACAACTTTAAACCAAAATATTTTGATCGTCTCTTCCAGCGCCAGAGAACACGCCACTTAGAGGGCCCAGGCCCCAGAGTGGGATGTGCAAATTTTATTTTTTTTGTTAATATGGATCTATATAATATATAAAGAATAAGTATAATTAACCCATTTCCCAGCAGCCAGTAAAGCTTTTCTGATTTCCTGAACTGAATCAAGTTGTTCCTATTGAAAACATTAGGACACGTGACACAGATTAATTCACATTTGTTGATTTGCAAGCTAAAACAAAAAAATATTTTCATTTTGTTATCCAAAACATGCATGTTTATAACATCTTCTGGTTTAATTTAAAATCTGTAAACTTTTGTGTAGGTACATATTTCCCCCCCCAAAAAACTTAAAATCGAAGAAAATATTTTGGTGCGAATCCTATTTGAATTTAAAATCCATAGTGACTTTAAAAGAAAAAAAAAAAGCCTAAAATATTTTACAACTTTGAACTTAGTACATTCACTGAGGATGGTTTTGTGAGTTATAAATTTAGTCCTAAATTGGTCATTGTTTGTTATTCCCAGAATGATTATTTCTCAAACTCCATTGGGTTTGGTTTTCTTTAAATTGTATTTATATTTGAATTATGGAACATATAAATAACAATTGATAAGTCTATTTTAAGTTTAAAGATACTAGTTAGCAGCTGGTTTCTTTTATAAAAAATTATATTTTTTTAAAATTCCTACAAAGAACATTTCCTTAAAAAAAAAAAATATGCTGTTCCTGAAGATGCTGGTGCTATACTGGAATAAGTTTTGCATACATTGTTTTCACTTGTTCAAAAGCCAATGCGACTGGGTCATTTTCATCTTCACACATCTCTTTCATGCAAACACTGTAAAATAGCACATGAATGAATATGTAACTTTTTTCTTCCCATCAAAGTGAATAAAGTGGAGGTTGAAGAGGTTCTAGGTTTTTGGATTTTTACAGATGTAGCAAGATTTAAATGGACACTGAGCAAGTCCCAATGCCATTCATGTTATGTGCTATGGCAGTTTTTTTCCCCAGGGATAACCTTTTTTTCAGATGTAATATTGAGCAATCATTTGTGTACCTACTGAATTGAATGGGAAAATTTAAATCATTAAATTAGAGGTCACACTATAACAGGGAAAAACCAAATGCGGTCCTCTTGTCATAGTGTGAACCAGACAGAGCCTAGTCAGTTCAGGACTAGAAACCCTAGGGGGAGAAAATCACAAGAAAAGGAGCATATCTTCTTGTCTGAAATATATCCATCCCCATGCTGAAAACCACCGGCTCTTCCTGACATCCATGGGTTCTGAGTGCCAGGGTAATGGAAGAAAAATCAGGAGTAGCAAATTTGCCTCCCCTGTGGCCCCAACATAATGGGAACAGGGTCCCTAAGACCTCTTCAACATTCTACTAATATAGTATAAATAAGCATATATTACACAGACAAGCAGTTTTTGTGATGGTGGTGGGGGACATACTTTCATTATTAATCTTCTTTTCCTTTTCTCTAGAGGGATTGTTGTTATCCATTTGGAAATAATACAGAAAAACAAATTAATGCAAACTCCACAATGAACACCTGGTGCACAATGACTGAAAAAAAAAAAAAAAAATTATTTGATCCTCAACCATTCATAAGAGAATATTCGCATTGGACGATGTTGTGGAAGATTTTTATTTTTCGAATAAAGAGGGGTTTTGGAGATTCCTTTATTAAAATGTATGTTTAGTAAATTTGTGTGTGTGTTATTTACTAATTTATATTATTCACTAATTAGCCGGAACATTAAAATCACCTGCCTAATATTGTCCTCGTGCCGCCAGAACATCTCTGTCACATCAAAGCATTGAATTCACAAGACCTATGGTATCTGGCACCAAGACATTAGCAGCAGATCCTTTAAGTATTGTAAGTTACAAGATGGGGCCTCCATGGTTCAGACTTGATTTTCCAGCACATCCCACAGATCTCGCATTGAGATGCGGGGAATTTGGAGGCCAAGTCAACACCTTGAACTCTTTGACATGTTCCTCAAACCTTTCTTGAACAATGTTTGCAGTGTGGTGGGATCCATTATCCTGCTGAAAGAGTCCACTGCCACCAGGGAAGGAGTGTACTTGGTCTGCAACAATGGTTAGCCAGGTGGTACATGTAATAGCAACATCTATATGCAAAACCTAGTGATCAATTAGAGGCTTATCAATTACAGGAGTGGGATGAGTTATTTCAGACCACTTTTCTAAAACCAATAAGAGTAGAGTAAGTTTGGACCAGAGGGGCTGCCTGGGGAGTACCCAGGTTTCTGCAAGATCTTCAACAAAAAGCTTGCAGAAGCACTTGACCTACAGAAAATGGGACACTATAGTTGACAAGCTGCCTGGCCCAAGTCCCCAATGGCCAGGAAATGATCGCTGCCTGAGACAATGACTACCTACATCCAGGAGAACATGGAGTAAGACTTCATCATTGTGGCCAGGTTCAAGAATCGGTATCCTACTGACTTTGGACCTTTTCTCAAGACTGTCATGCCACGTTCACAGAACTGACCCAGCGAGAGGCTTACAACCTGATACATGCCTAGTAAGAGGACGAATGGAACATGGCCTTCAATATGAAGAGTGGATGCTATGAATACTGAGCCATGCTCTTTAGCCTGTGCAGTGCCCTAGCAGCCTTCAAAACATGTGAATTTGCACTTTAAAGACCAACTAGACATCACTGCTCATCTACCTGGATGATATCCTCTTTTTTTTTTTTTCAGCACACTTGAGGACATCATGACCATATGAAAAAAAGTATTGCAGAGTGTGGGGAAACGAGGTATTAATATCACCTCAACCTGTCAACTGCAGACTATAAAAAACATACTTTTTCTAGCCCTCTGGTTCCCCCATATTTGTCAGTCATATTTAAGCTTGTGTGTACTCTATTTTGAAAGTAGTTAAAACAACTGCCAGCTTATATCGTTAGCATGCAGACTAGTCCATTGTTCAGTCTAGGCAAAAAGGTTTATTGTCCACCAGTACTGTATGAATGTTCTTCACACCAGGGGGTCTCCTGGCTTCCTTTAACTTTGATCTGTGTGTGCTAGCATAGGAAAAGGGTCCACAGACAGAGCTCTATGTTTAATTACAGACGATGGCATTGTGGATTCAAATGTAAAGGTGTCTGGAGATCTGGAGTATGGTCTTTCCTGTTTACGCAAACTTTCCTGTCACATAACAATACCTTCTCCTAATTACTATCAGGAATGACTAATCTGCTATCTCCTTGTCTGTATGTTTACCTGGGAAAAGGTAAACACACAAAAAGGACCAATCAGGCCGGTCCTGGAATTGCTGTTGAGGTCATTTCTGGCCTTAAAAGAAACCCAGAGAGGGCAGCAAATTGGCATTCACTACAAAGTGATAGCTGAGGTCAGGCTGGCGTTGAGATATATTAATCTCTGCCCCTGGCAGGAAAGGGCAATCAGTCCCTGGAGTACTGCCGTGCCCCAATCTACCTCTCCAGTTCTTGGGGAGCTGTGTGTCTGCCAAAAGTGGAGTGACCGTTACTTAGGGCCACTACGTTTGCTGGTAGTCTTAAAGGAGAGAGGTAGCAGTCCCTGAAAGTAACAAGGATACCGGTGAGGTGTTTTTATTATACCCTGTATGTTGTCTGCCAGACTGTAGTGTCATTTGTTGCAAGTTATTATTTACATCTGTTTTTTGCTGTTTTGTGCTACCATTTTGTTAAATAAACTTATTTGTATTATTTTGGATATTTGCCTGGGTGATTTTTGAACCTTGGATAGGTACCGGGTAGGCCAGCTGTGCGGCCCAGAAGGTTACGTTAAACCCGGTATCCTCACACAAAGGCTCTTGGAGAACTGAGTATTTTGCAAGAAGTGTTCCTTCACCCAGTTCAGAGTGCTTTCTGGGACTCAACATTTTAGCACAGGGTTTAGAAATGGAGAAAAAACAGCTCTTTCTGTTGTGCTCAATTGACTGTTGCCCAGAAGGATCAAGGTAATTCAGGGGTTTGTGGGGTTTAGCAACTACTTATTACAGGTGTTTTATCTGAAAACGTTAGCCCTATAACTGTCTTGACCAAGCGGGACTCTCAAGGCACATCTGACTTTCGACACCTTGGAACGTTTCTTCATCTTGGCGCCCATCCTATGATATCCCAACCCCATCTAAAAGTGGAGCAGAACCCATGCTTTACAAGACTGATGAAAAGGAGGCTGTTTACACTTTCCGATGTCAACTATGATATGGGAAGTTGGATGGCACATTTTGGAGGGGGCCAGATTCCCCCCGTCTACCGTTGCCAATAAAAGAAAACTAATATATTTAGGTGGTGAAGAGGGAAGTATGGTGCATACTATTTCTAAGTAGGTTTGACTTAATCGTAACCTACCAACCTGAATCAAGCAATGACAAGACCAACACAGTTCTCTCCTGAACATTACATCATGCATGGTGAGGCCAGTATCCATTTAGGTTTGATTCAGAGAGAGGCCATCTCTTAGACGTTACTGGACATGATCCAGGACTAAATGGCAGTGCTCACCAAGGTGCCTGAAGGCAATTGGTTGTGCCTCCTAATTGTCAGCTGCAGGTCCTGAAATCAGGCATCAGAAAAACTCAATTTAGTACTTCAGGAATTCCGATAGCTGACTAAGGAAGGATATTGCCTTCTTTATCCAATCCTTACCTGTTCACACACCCATGTTCCATGAACCCTGTCTTCTGGATTCCTAATTTGTTTACCCCTCCCACAGAGGCCATGAACTCATATCTTCATGGATTTCATCATCAATCTTCCCAAGAGAACACTACCATCCTGGTGGTAGTTTATTGCTTCTCCAAGCAAGTCCACTTATGTTCTTGAAAAAACTACCTCCCATATGTCTCCAAGATCTCCCCCAACAATGTCTTTTGGCTTTACTGGCTTCCCTTAGAGATAGTCTCCGAGCGAGGGGTCTAGTTTGTGGCTAAGTTTTGGAGGGCATTCTCCAAGAGACAGGGCATTTCACTCCACTTTTCATTGGGGTACCATCCCCAGTCCAACAGACAGAGTGAGCTAACCAAACCCTCAACCAGTTTATACGGTGCTCTGTCTTGGATGCCCAGCATGACAGGTCCCAACTGCTTGTGTAATAATCTATTTTTAATTAAATTTATTATTAATCAGGTTTAATTTATTCTAAATATTATTTGGTTCTGGTGAGATAAGTAAACAAGTATCAAGTGTGTTACATCATCAACAAAGGATGGACACTATTTGCATGGTCTTTCATAGGGTGGGGTACGTAAGTGCGCTGCTGATTCCAGCGACAACACTTACCCCGACATTGAGTGCGAAGCTGGGGACCCCAAAGGAGGCTGCGCCTGTATATTATAGAAGTCTTAACTACATTCTACAGGTAGCCTCCTTACGTTGAACCCTTAAGTGGCACAATAATACCGCCGGCGTTAAAACTCACGCTTTTTACACAGCCGCAGTGATTCAAAGTAATTTTTTTCAACAATCGAAATTCACAGCATGTCGAGGTCCCCCGCTTCGCACTCAATATGTCGGGGTAAATGTTGTCGTGGTCGTCATGTTTCAGTATCTTAGTATTTTTGATTTCTATGTCACACTTTCAGTGTGTAAGTGGTGTAGTAATAATAATACATTACCTAATAGATGCAATGACAAGAAAGAAGTCTTTTAATTGGTGATATGCATCTCCTTCATTAAACCTAGCAGAAAAAAATAATAATTATGAATCCACAATCTTATCACATTCTTATACACAATCTTCTACAATTTCCAACTGTCTTTTTTTTATGAAGCAACAGATTAGAAAAAACGTTTTAAGCATGGAACAGCATGCATGAGTGGTAAATGCCCCATGTGCCACCGTGTTTTTACATATCAGGTCTGACACAGATATATACAGAGAGAGAGAGAGAGAGAGAGATACATACAGTGGTCGAAGTTGAAACTTAGAAGTGGCTTCAAAAAAAATGTAATGGCAATGGAACTTAGTAATTTTACAATGAAGGTAGTGAGAGAAGTGATGGTATTGCATACCATCGTATACACCCCCATCGCGACTGCTGAATGTATGTATATATATATATATATATATATATATATATATATATATATATATATATATATATATAGGGTCCCTGGGGTTGTAGATGGAGAGAAAAGGATGGGCTCTATGTACTAGTCCAGGTCTTCTGTTGTGAGATGATTAATGCTGGCATCTGTGAGCTGTGTTTAAAAGCTGGCTATGCAGTGGATTCACTGTCTCACTACCTAGGGAAAGGGACTGTAGAGTCTCTGAGAAGAAGAGGTCCTGAGCGTATAGGTCTTTAGGAGAGACCAATCCCTTAATCTCCCTTCCTAGCGCTCTAAGGTCTGGAATAAGTTTAGAAAGGGCTTGGAGGGACATGTTGCAGGTGGGGAATGAAAAACCTATTTGTCTACCCATAAGTCAGTCCTAAATCAGCAGAGCATCCAAGATGCAGAGGAGTTGGTGGGTAGATACTGGGCGAGAAATACTGGGGGTCCACAACAAATCTACCAGGGGATAAAATTCCTGTTCATATAGCATGAGTCCTGATAACTTCTTTACCACAGGATGAAGACCCACTTCCTGAAAACTGAACCTATCAGAAAGTAGATAACAAATTTTGGGCAGCGAGGCATGTGTAACTAGTCATCAGTGCTAATCCCTGATTAGATCATCACTAGCATCTCCTGGAAAGAGAAAGCACCACTGAGTCTGAAAGCGCTGTAAAGCAGCTATCAGCTTACATGTTTTTTAAATTCAATAACAATAGTACCACCTAAATACTACTATACAAATGATGGAAAAAGAAACCCCTTAATTTTGAGTGTTATCACTTTATGTTATGTGGCAAATCAGATTTTCTCATTTATTAATAAGTGCCCAGACACTATTTTCTCTTTTGTATTTGACACTGGTTTATATTCGTTGTACAAATAGGGTAATGCAAATTTCACATTTACTACTAACTGTCAAGCTACATCTCTAGGCTATCTCCTGCTCTACTCTTTCTTTATGTTATTGTGTCACTCTTTATGTAAACCTGGTGTATAATCTACTGATATATAGCTGGGCCCATCTTCAGGTGCATCCAACTGAACATATGCACATAAATGCACTTTTCATGCATTTGTGTTTTCCTGCTTACGTTTAGGTGTAAATATGTCAAACTGCATGAGCCCAAGAGTTGTGTACAATTTCTCTACCTAGTCAAGATTACTGTCTAGATTTTGGTGTCTGGGAATTATGGAGCCAAAGTGCATGGTCACAAGGAGCTGAAACTTGAATTCAAACCAAACCACCGAGCCAGTCCCTGCATGTAATAATTATATTAATTTAATAAATATATTGTTAGGGCACAACTGAAATGTTCATGCTCCGCTGAGCTAACTCTGTTTTAAACATTTTACATTCTCAATGATTATGATTGCATGTGTTTGCAAAGTTTGTTAAGTAGTGATTTGCATTAATAAAACATACATTGAAAACCCTCAAAAAAGATGAAGCTGTGTCATCCCATGTACAGAATACATTGCAATAATACATACCCGTTATCTCTTACAATGGCTGATAAGGAGCCATGTTTGAAGAAATCAAGTGCATAAGAGTTAAGGGACATTGGTCTTCCACAAGCATCAGTTTTCTCCAGGTGTAACAGTGGAATATGTTTGTCGGGAATATGAGCTGTTTGCAGCATGAGCTATGGAGATATCAAAATCAGTGTTTTCTATACTCCTGCTATTCAAAGAAACAGCATTTATAGTATAACGTCTCTGACTTTCTGCTAAATAACCTATTGAAATAGGTGCAAGTGATTGTTGTCTCAGCTGGCTGTCAACCTCCCCACTGAGCTAATTATCAAGGAACAATTTAGACCTTTCTTCAAGGGACAACTTAAATGGAAGTCAAAGATATCTGAACACTGGGAGGCTTTCGGCACCAACCACCAAATTAAACATGTATTTAGGTTATCTTCCAGTGTGAGGCCAAAAAGGCAGACCCATGGGCACTAAACAGAGGTGGCCTCAAGTGTGGAAGAGATACAACTCCATATCGAGCTCTTGAAGACGTGCACAACAGGATACGTCCAAAGCTTACTTTTGCTTTCCTTGCTCTGCCCAGAGGGAGTTCTTAGACCTACACAATGTGTTAAATCGAACCCTCGCTCTCTTATGACCTTAAACCAGTGACACCAAGTGTGTATTAATAGCCTGAAACACCTTGGACTTCAGATATACCATGAAATGTTGCAACGGGTAAAGATATTTGGGCTGAACAATCATTTTATCAGGTTAATTCTCCCAGTCACCGTGAGAGAGAGTTTTTGCCAGGAATGACACTTGTTTTTAAGGTATTCAGTTACTGGGTTGACATTAAGCTGAACGTACTTGGAGGGATCCTCAGTCACCCAGATGCCCAAATATTTACACTTATTCAACCACAACAGTGAGTGGAAAGTGACGTGCACTGGTGTACCAGCCAACCCAGGGGGAAAACAGTGGATTAGCTCCAGTTTATCTTAAGGCTCTGAATTAGAGGGGGCAACAACATATGCTCTAAAAAGTGGGAGTAGGTTTCCAAAAGCTTGGGAACAAAAATTGTCTATACTTTTTATACACCTATATTGGATTACCATCTTTTCCTGGGGCCTTTCTATTTGGAAATGATGAAATGGCGGCATCTATCTCCTCTGTAATGCCAAAGTCCAGTAAGTCAACAGAGTCCAGCGACAATCGGGGTAGCCTGAGTGCACTCAAATACCCTGCAAGCTGCAGGGGGGTGTAGGAAGCTTGCGTTGCATACAATGGTTTATAGTAATCAAAGAATACCCCGGCTGTTTGATCCCCCGCATATTGTTTAGTATTTTTACTAACAATAATGGCCGAAATTGTCCTTGTCAAAACAGGCCAATTAGCTACCCCATGTCAGCATGAAAGTATTGACTATGTCTGAAAAAAAGGCGTTTCCGATTATTCTTATCAAACAAATGGTCCGACCACTCAGATTTGGAATGGGGCCAATTCAATCTATCAAACACGGAGCGAGAAGTGATGTATAAAGCATCTAGATCACAGCATTTCCGCTCCAATTCCCCCCCCCCTCTGTGTGTTGAGCTTTTTAATCCCTGCCACCTGTTCTATAAAGATGCCCCTCATAAAGGCCTTAAAGGGGTCCCATAACAACCCTGGGTTGACTCCCAGGGAAGTATCACTGATCAACATCGGCCATGATCGGAGAATGGTCTGAGATGCTCCTAGGAAGATAGCTTACAGAAGATACCGATGGGAGGCACAAAAAACCTAGCTCCTCTAGCAAAGACTTCCCTACATCAGGTAACCCCTTCACTGCGGTCACAATAAGCAATAGAGTTCAGGAAACCCTGTCCCTGGCCGCCGGCACCCCTGAAGCCACTTGGCCGCTGCCTGTGGGGTGGTAAAGAAAATGTTCCTGCCGTCAGCTGATACCTGCAACTTGGCTGGAAACAACATGGTATGCGAAAGTTGTAGCTTCTTTGGGGCACATTTATCATGTATCGAGCAAAACGAGAAATACTTATCAATCCTTATCGCATGGATGTATTTCTCAAATTTATGAAAAATGGAACACAGAAACAGCAGTTCCGAAAAACTGCTGTTTCTGTGATTAAAAAAACCATACTCACCACTGCCTCTTCGGTCGCGCTGGCTCCGGATCTCCTCCTCTTCGGTGTATTTTCTCTTCTTCATGCTGCTGCGCATGTGCCGACAGGAGAACTTGAGGCTGTGACAGGGAGGGATCACAAGATCACTCCCTGCGCATGCGCTGTCCAGCTCTGCTCTCCGGAGCAGAGCTGAACATAACGAAGAACAGAAGCTGGCGTACATTAACACAACTAGTTCCCGAAAAAAACATTTTTTCGGAACTTGTTAGATTGCGGCCAGGAGCAGTCACCATTCTGTTGAATGGTGACTGCTCGCAAATACGATCAGGAGTGCAAAGCAGCAGATACCAATGATAGCTGCTGCGATGCACCCTTAATAAATTTGCGGAGAGCACATTGTGGCCTAATTTACACGGTAAGTGCACGATAGTGCACTACCGTGCTTTCTTAAATATAGCCCTTTATCTGGATGAACTGTGATCAAGTCTTCTGGACTTTCATTGCCAATCAGGAAACACCGAGATTGTGCAGTTCTCGAAGCACAGGGAACCTTGTTGACATGTCATTCACAAATCGGTATTGCGGTCCTTGTAACGTAACAGTTTAGCAATGAAAGTACGTGCAGGGGCACCCGGCTGAGAGGTTATGCGGTGAGTACTTTCCACAGCGTGGGGAGAACACCTCCCTGCCAAATTCTTTAATAAGCCTGTCCTCTAGGAATGCCTCAGGGCTGGAGCCCTCTAATAGTTCTGGCAGCCCAACAAACTGAAGATTGTTTCTCCTGAGTCTGCCCTCCAGGTCCATCATCTTTGCCTTGCACTGGCCAATCTGCAATGCCAATCTTGCTATATCAACCCGCAGGGGGGCAGTAAGGTCTTCCAGTGTATATATCCTATGTTTGGCCTCTCCCACTCTCTCCCTCATCTGCTGGAAATCATGCTGGATTAATAAGGTTGGCCTGCACCTCACCAATTTTATCCATGACCCTCTTTTCAGAGGAGGTAATGGTCTGCAAGACTTGTTGAAGGGAGGGCGGATACCCTTGAGTTTGGGCAGATGTAGACAACAAGGGCAGGAAGAGACTGCATTGCAGGCAGTCCTAGAGGTAGACTGGCAGGCATACTTTTCCAATTTAGCTGCCGCAGCATGGCCCGACTTGCCCAATGTAGCAGGTTGCCGGAGTGGATTAATAGCTCGGGGAAGCCCTCTACCACGGCCCAGCTGCAGTGTTTCAGGCCCCGTCAATCAAATGTACATAAAACCCATAATTCACAGATCTCAATGCTGTGTAAACATAAGTAGGTGACAAACACCTGGGTGCCCAAAGGTGCAGTTGTATAACAGTCACAGAAAGTATCACTTCTTAAGAGAATGGAGGCAGGGAACATGGTGCCTAATGGGGTATTCCACTGCACTCCTCTCATAACAGATTCCACGGATACACATAGACTCTGGTGGGTATAAAAACTTCAAATCCCCCCCAGCTGAGCACTCATGCAGAGAGGCTCAGGAGCAACAATCATACACATTCAAATGAGGAGTAATTACAGCATCTGTTGGCCATGAAGAGTTATAGGCAGAGAGGTGTGCCTGCTTTTCAGCACAGTGCCCTGCATGAAAGGTGTCATCCAGACCTCAAGATGGCGGGGCCCAATCTCCCCCTGGATCATCCTCCAATGGGTCAGCACCCCCTGAGCCTCACAGCAGAGTCTCTGAGGGAAGAAATCAGTAGCCGTGAACTCTGCTCCAAGGAGGTCAATCCCTTGCAGCTGACAGTTCCACCCATCTTCAAGCAAGATATCGGCGGCACACGGGAGAGACAACAAGCACACCTGCATTAATATCAGGGGGACACCTGGGTCTTTAACCTGTAACGGAATCCTGCTGACTGTTGGCAGCTCTTGCAGCATATCACCTGTAATTCCAGCAGTAGCGGTGACTCAGTCTGGACACTCACTGCACGACGGATAGGCCACCCGACACAAATGGCACTTTGGGGACCACTGAGCAGCACTAACTGTTGGCCAGGGAACTGGGAGCCTTCCAAGTATATTCAAATATAAGCATGAGCCCACAGTTAGGAGTTATAAGGATAATATACAGGATAGTGTGGGAGAGCAGGAAGATCTTGTCCTACTCCATGCTAAGCTGAACCACGCCCTCTCACTCATTTAATTTTTATTAACATCAGAACTATTTAGCAGAACAAAGGAGTAAAGAAATGCTACTGAAGGCGAAGGCGTGAAAGTTGAGGGGTGGGTGCTGTCACACCTGTTACTGCCTTTGTCTCTCCTCACTTCTTTTTCTCAAGTGCCCACCTGAGGATGACTCATTGTCTACAGCCTTAACCATGGGAATACCTCGACATGAAAATCCACACTAATTTAAAATAATAGTATTACTATATTTGTCCTTCATGTTTTGTTTTTATTATGGAGATCAACTATTCTCTTAAATTTATTTTAGATTGTGGCTCAATCTTGTGCCCTAGGCTGAAGCCTTGTGAGCCTCTGGCCCTGCACACATATCGACTGCACCACTATAATTTCAACTGTATTCTTTGTTGATTTTATATTTTTCTTCTAACACTTACATTGCTGACATTCGTCACAGTCATCAAGTTGTGATCTGTATTTCCTGATAGACACGCAAAAGGGGAGAGAGCACTTCTTCCTTCAGAGCATGACATCAGATGGTCCACTAGCCCCGAATCCGTGCATTCTTTACCTGAGAAGTCTGATTGTGAACAGTGTTACAAACCACATGCTCAAATGAATGAAAGAGGAAAGGAAAAATATAAATATGTCTAAAACTGAAAGTTCTGAAGACACTGTTTAACTGCTGCACAGTTTTAAAGATACCACAACCTCAGATAAATGTGAGATTTTGCATCAAATACCATTTATTTTGTTGTGTAGATAATGGAAACAGCTGAATGTTTCCAAACCCATCAAAAAAGTAGTAAGTACTTTTAGGGGCAGATTCAATTGACCGCGTTACTCTTGAAAGTAATGTGTCTTGCACTCTATTATCGTTAGTACAGTAATTTCAATGCTGATTTTTGCTAGCTGTGAGCAGAAATCCGGGTTAAAATAACCATATTAAAAGTAATTAGTGGGCAGTCAATTGAATCTGTCCATTGAAATAGTGATTACATACATCCATGTGTATAAAAAATACATCTCAAATCTTGGAGCTCATTAAACATCTAATTTCTGATTCAGACAGTGGCATGAAATTTATAAGCATAATTTAAAGATGTTTCACATATGCAGATCTGGATTAAAGCGGGGACCCAGAGCTGACCAGCCTTTACTGGGGGGTGTGACCGCCAGGGTCACAATGATGGTGAGGAGGGCACTGTTGGTGTCTCCAGGTACCAATACACAGGGGGCACTAGAGGATCCCACACTTCAGCAGCAGAGCACTGCACTTAATTGCACCCGGTGGCACCATCCACCGGATGTGTCCAATACACAGGTTTTTTTCTTTATCCTGGACTTCATTAAGCGTCTCCAGCAGGCAACTCCAGTGAAGAAGAGCCAAAAGGAGAGGAGTGGCACAGCCTCCTTGGGCTTAGGTAAGTAAAGTACTATAGGGGAGAGTGGGGTGGAGGCATTGAATGGAAACCAAGGGTGGGAGTAAAAACCCTAATGCTATCTTCATATGCAAAATTAATGCAATAACCTAAGAAATGTGCAGAATGTACTGCACTTTTTGTAAAACACTATTATTAAACTCTTCAAGGGGAACTATTATTATTTAAGATCAAGGGGGCATTTTTATTAATTACACTAATTAAGAGCATCAAAGGCGTACTATTTATTAACTTAGATAATCAAGGGCTCACTATTATCAGTATCATCATGGGGGCTCTATTATTAGATCAGCCAGAGGCCACTATAATTAATTTAGATAATCAAGGAAGCACTATTATTAATTCTGACTATCGAGGAGGCATTATTGTTAATCACAATCTTCAAGAGGGCACTATTATTAATTACGACCATCAAGGGGGCACTATTAGTAATTAGAAACTTTAAGGGAGCAATATTATTAATTATTATTATCCTCAAGGGGGCACTATTATTAATTGGGCCCCATTCATTTAATTTATCAAGGGTCTTAATAGTGTAGTATATTCAGAACTATTTATTCAAAATTCGGTTAGTGGGTACATCTCATAATTTTAGAGTATAGGGGCCCCCTCGTCTTATGTGTTCTGGGACCCCAAAGTCTTAATCCAACTCTGCACACACAGCATATATATTTGTAGTTACCTAGTACATGACATGGCTTCCTTAGCACTGCCCAGAATAAAGTCCCACTCTTCATCAGTTACCTGCCTGATATCAGTCTCCCATTTATGTCTCAGATTTAGCAGAACATCAGGCGCAATTTGAGGGAGAACATATGCATATAGGACCTGAGTCATTAAGGAGAGTAAAGCATAAAAAAAGAGTAACTTTGCACCCGGGCAAAACCACGTTGCATTGGAGGGGGGGTTATATTTAAAATGTGGGTACAGATTTATAGTTGGGGTAGGGCATGTCCTAGATCAACTTTACATTTCAGTGTAAAATAAAGCTATCAAGTATTTGTGTGTTACATGAAAAAAACAGCCAGTATTTTCCTTACATACAAAATAGTAAACTAATTTGCACCCCTTGCATTGTAATATGGTTTGTCCCGAAGAACATTTACTCCTTTTTTTGCCTTACTTTCCTTAATGGCTCAGGCCCATAGTGTTGAAATTGTTTTTCGGGAGCTCACAGTCCGGAGAATTGCTTTAATTGGGACATGGCTTAGTATGAAAGTAATGCCATTAAACTAAGCTTCCAAAGCATGTTCTAATTGAAAACAACTATAAAATAATTTGTTAGGAATTATAAAATCATCTCTCAATTGTTTTAAGGTTTTTGAATAAGTATGTGACCGATTGAGGTGATTTTTAATCAACTCTGTAATTTCCTGCTTCCCCCAATGGGAGCATCTGGATCAATGCCGATCCCATCCATAAGTTTGTGCACCAAGTTCGAAATCTCCAAATATCTCTTGTTATTGAATAAGCAGAGCTAGGATTTAGGATTTTGGATACTGTAACTCCAAGTAGTGTCTGAAGAGAAGTGGTAGAGCACGCCATCTGCTCATGTAGGAAACAACTCAAAAGTCTCCTCGGTTGACTCACCAACCCACTTTTTTAGATGCATCAGTTGTGTGTCCACATTATATATTTTTCATTGAAAAGAACTAGACCACCCTTAACTTTAGATCTACACAGTGTGCTAATTTTGATCCATGCCCTTTTCCCATGCCTAGAGCATCATCATAGATCCTGTCTCTGGGTACCGGCTCGTAGGGATCTCAGCTCTCCGGTATATTGCAGCTCAGCACAGACACCTCTCAGACTCATTGATGGTCTGCTAACTATTGGTCATCTGCTTCTCTCAACATCTGTTTCCTGTCGTATTCTCCTTACTCACTTGCCGCTCTCCAAACATCTGTATACTTACCATCCTGAAATCCGGCATAGACACTGGTCACCTTTGTCTCTGGTTCCTTACAAGTCTGCTCTGCACCCCCTAGAGGTTGGACTTGGCTGCTCTCCAACCCATGTGGTAGGAGAGCAACCAAGTCCATGTCTCCTTGTGGGGATCCCTGGTGAATACCTCTCCTTCCATTAGGACTTCACACCTCTCGGGGGTAGTCATTGCTTAGCAGGCTTCGAGGCCCATCCTGAACCTGAACTACTTGCCTGGTCGTGACAGTAAGATCTGACCAAAAGCAGAAATGGACCCCGATCCGGATCCCTCTGCCAAAGATAAGTTGCAGCACCTGGTGGATTACGGTGAGCCACTCAGTAACAACTCCTCCAGTGTCTTTAAGCCCTAGTATCCCATCTAGACTCTCTGCAAACTACCTTACCAGTCACTCAAGTTCCTCCGGTTACAGAACCTTGGACCTCTGCTCAAACAGAGTTAACCTCTTCACTATGTTTACCTACCCCATTAAAATTTGATGTTGATCCTAAGCATTGTCGAGGATTTTTGAAGCAATGTTCAATTCAGTTTGAGTTACTCCCTCAGAACTTTCCCATTAACCATTCTTAAGTGGCTTATATTGTATCACTTTTCTCGGGTTAAGCCTTGGCCTGGGCTTCCCCCCCTTTGGGAGAGAAACGATTCCTTGCTACAAGATTGTGCTGCCTTTACTGCTACATTCTGGAAGGTTTTCAATGAGCTGGGGAGTGTAGCCTCTGCTGCCTCAAGTATACTCAGACTTTGACAGGGTTCCCGCACTCAATATGTAATTCAGTTTCATACATTTTTCTCTGAATTACAATGGAATAATGAAGCACTGGTGGCTGACTGAATTAAAGATGTTTTAGCTTCCCAGGAACTGCGTACTACTATGGACGCCTTAATTTCCTTGGGCCATAGTGTGGACATTCGCTTTTGTGGAAGTGCTACAGAGAAAGAACCTTTGCAACGCAGTCCGACTAAGCTGGTTCCTCATGTCCAACCTTACTGTGCCATGGCGAACCCATGCAACTTGGACAGTCGAGACTTACTCCTGAGGAAAGAATGAGAAGGATTTCCAGTGGTCTTTGCATCTATTGTGCTGAACCGGGGCACCTGCTGGTCTCTTGCTCCAAACGCCAGGGAAACGCCAAACCCTAATTTGTTATCAGGAGGTCAGATTAGGGGGGTTCAAATCCTCTTCAGATTTTAATACCCCTTCTGCTTGTCTGATTCCTGTTACTCTCCATGCTCCTAAACCTAAACAACTCACTGTCCTTTTGGACTCCGGGGCAGCTGAAAATTTTATTTCCTCCACTTTAGTGGAATCATTATTACTACCGACCACTACACTGCCTACTTCAGTAGTACTCGCAGCTATAGATGGATGTCAGATTCCTAATGGGAGGATTCTGAAATGAACTGAACCCTTGTCGCTGCAAGCCTCCAGTCCTGTCATTCTAGGTCTATCATGGCTCTGTCTGCATTCTCTGCATATTGACTGAACTGTTTCTCAAATTTTGTCCTGGGGACCTTCTTGCCATTCCAAGTGTCTGGTACAAATTAAGTCTTCACGCTCTGTTGTCTCTTCCGTTGAACCAGTTAAGAAGGGTCTTCCTCCTCAGTACTCTTCTTTTGCTGATGTTTTCGATAAAGGAAGATCGGAGGTCCTTCCTCCACATCATATTTGGGACTGTCCTATTGATCTTCTTCCCAACAAGATGCCACGGGCCATGTCTACCCCCTGTCAGTTCCTGAAACACAATCTTTGTCTGATTATGTCAAGGAGAACCTCCAGCGGGGCTTTATTCGACCATCTTCCTCACCGTTATTTTCTTTGTAAAAAAGAAAGACGGAACATTACACCCCTGTATTGACTATAGGGGTCTCAATGGTATCACCCAGAAAAATCGGTATCCAATTCCTCTGATAACTGAATTGTTCTATTGCATAAAAGGGGCTCGAATCCTTACCAAGCTAGACCTGAAGGGTGCATACAACTTGAACAGAATTGGGAAAGGTGATGAGTGGAAGATCGTTTTCAATACTAGAGACAGCCACTACGAATATTTGGTTTTGCCGTTTGGGCTCATTAAGGCTTTTGCAGTTTTTCAGAGCTTTGTGAATGAGATCTTCAAAATCTGTCTGCTCACTGGCAACACGTTTCTGAAGTACTCTCTAGACTTTGGGTCAACCACCTTTTCTGTAAGCTCGAAAAACGTGTGTTTGAGGTTACTGAAACTGCTTTTTTGGGGTATATCGTGTCCGGAGACGAACTTCGAATGGATTCTAAGAAGGTCCGAGCTATCATTGAGTGGCCTGTTCCTCTGGTTTTAAGGGCCATTCAGAGTTTTTTAGACTTTGCCAGTTATTACAGGCAATTTATCCGGCATTATTCATCGACTGTGGCTCCCATTGTTGCTCTTACTAAGAAAGGCTTGGACAATAAGAATTGGTCCCCTGCAGCACTGTCTTCATTTAGCATCCTCAAGAAGGTGTTTTATACTACTCCTGTCCTTAAACAACCTGATCCTTCTCTACCATTTTTCATGGAGGTAGATGCCTAAGTGGTAGGAGTGGGATGAGTCGTTTCACAGAACTCCTCTTCCCGAAAAGAGGCTTCATCCTTGTGCATTATTTTCAAAAAAGTTCCTGCCAGCGGAGAAAAACTATATCATCGGTGATAGAGAACTCCTAGCCATGAAATTGGCATTATCCGAATGGAGATATCTTCTGGAAGGAGTCCTTTTTCTAGTAACTATTTTCACTGACCATAAAAAAATTGTTGTACCTATAATCTGCCGAATGCATCAATTCCCGACTAGCTCGGTGGTCCCTTTTCTTGTCTTGGTTTAATTTACATGTCACATTCCGGCCCGGGGCAAGAAATAAAAAAGCTGACACCGTGTCGAGGGTATTTCTATGTGAACCAGAACCTTCAGAGTCTGAGAATTGTCCTATTCTAGAACCCAGATTTATACAGGCTACTACAGTATCTCCTGATCCTTTACCACCACCAGTAAGAAGATTTGTACCTCGCACTCTTCGTAAGAAACGTATACATTGGTACCATGGTTCTCGATTTAACGGCCATACTTGTTCCACCAAAACCATTGAACTCATCTCCCGGAATTACTTGTGACCCACTCTCAGATCCGATGTCAGACAGTTTGTTACGGCCTGTCATATTTGTGCCCAACATAAAATTCCATCTCCAGCTGGTCCTCTCATGAATCTTATTATACTATCTAGACTATGGACACATATATCCCACCCTGTAAAAAGTTCAACACCATTTGGGTGGTGGTAGACCTATTCTCAAAGATGGCACATTTCATTCCTCTCATCGGACTACCATCTGCTTCGTCTTTAGCTATGCTGTTTATTAAGGGGATATTATGCCTACACGGATGTCCTCTCGAGATTGTCTCTGACAGGGGAGCCCAAATCACGTCCGAAGTTTGGAGATCTCTATGCAAACTTTTGAATATCTGGATGAATTTCACTTCATCTTACCACCCTCAATCCAACGGTCAAACCGAAAGGGTGAACCAAGATTTGTAGACGTTTATTCATTTGTATTCCGCTGCCTCTCAAGATAATTGGCTAGAGCTTTTACCTTAGGCCCCTTACTCACCTGCCGCTCTCCAAACACCTGTATACTTACCATCCTGAAAACCAGCATAGCTACTCATCTCCATTGTTTCTGGTTCCATCCTAGTCTGCTCTGTGCCCCCTAGAGGAACGCGACCTGTGGTTAGAGAGCAGCCAAGTCCATATCTCCTTGCGGGGATACCTGGTGAATACCCCTCCTTCCATTAGACTCCGCATCTCTTGATGAGTAGTCATTGCCTAGCAGGCTTCGAGGCCCATCCTGAACCTGAACTACTTGCCTGGTCGTGACAGTAAGATCTGATCAAAAGCAGAAATGGACCCCAATCCGGATCCCTCTGCCAAAGATAAGCTGCAGCACCTGGTGGATTATGGTGAGCCACTCAGTAACAACTCCTCCAGTGTCTTTAAGCCCTAGTATCCCATCTAGACTCTCTGCAAACTACCTTACCGGTCACTCAAGTTCCTCCGGTTACAGAACCTTGGACCTCTGCTCAAACAGAGTTAACATCTTCACTATGTTTACCTACCCCTCAAAAATTTGATGTTGATCCTAAGCATTGTCGAGGATTTTTGAACCAATGTTTAAAATCCTCGACAATCTCAACCAATCTTTGATTGGTTTCTTATATTATTAGCCCTTTGTCCCCCAAGAAATATATATAGTATTCTACCAAGTTACTGCCTTGTGAAGACGAGAATTGGAGAACCTGTGGAATTGCAGTAGTTTATACTGCTATATAGAGCACAATATCATGTGGAAAATTGTACTTATTCCAGATCTATTTTCTGGATAGAAAGTGCTTGCAGCGTATTTTAATCATTCACACCTTATACACTTTATTCACTTTTTAGATTTCGCTATTCTATTTTATTATTTGGTCAATGAAAGTTAAGTTTTATAACCTTGAACATGGTACAGTGTAAAATATTTCCTACTACTCTTGAGAGTTGAAGTGCATCTTCTGAAACACAACTTTCTTATCTTTATATTTACAGTTAATACTGCCTCTAGACAGAAAGGTAACAACATTCCCCTATTCCAGCATTTCTCTGACATCCGCAGAGAAGAACCTTCTAATTGAGATATTTTGATACTATAACAAGTTTTGGAGCTGACAGTTAAGTTACAACAGTGTTTTTTGTGGATACTACATGGTTTCTGATCTTTATTGGTGTTAGAATTATATCACTATCATCTGTCTACATTGGATTGAACATACGTAAGTTTACATCAAGTACTGGCTTTTGTATCATATCAATTATTAAACAAAGGATTAAGGATAATCCTCTTGTCTACTTGGATTATGGAGTTTTCCATGCTAGTTATTCATCCTTGTGGATTATTGATCCATGCAAATTGAACTTCATCTCCTACTGCACAGATTTTTATTTTAATTATTACTTTGTGATTTATTATAACTACCTTGTGTTTTTGCATTTTCTAGAGTGATTACTGCTTCTGGTCAGTAGCTATTACAGCATTGTTTACACTGTTTTATTTGTTTATACTGCAGAATTGAAATAAGAACTGATTTACATGACTTAGCGCATTGGAGAATTATTTTCCATATATATATCTGCTCTATAGGATATAAAATTTTCCTATATTCTCTCCTAGTAGCTGCTCTTACTACAGATATTCATCTGAGGGAAGCACAGATAGGATCCCCCTTTGTCTTATATAAAGAAAAATAAGGACATTTACAGGGTCCAATCTTTAGTCTGGCACTGACCCTGGAAATTAGTTGCCAAGTATGTTTATGCTTCAAATGGATAAAGTGTATAATTTGCAGTTTTTGATTGAAATATTGTAAAGGTGGAAATCTTCCGCCCATGGAAATCCTTCACTTTACCCCAGAAATGAGCATGCATAGTCCTGACAATGGCAAGCTTTACACAACATTACCTGTAGAATTTAGTGATGAGACTTGGTCAACATAAACACCCAACAAATAGTCTCTAAACAGAATTGTGGATGAACCATCTCTGTTCTGAGTTATTGCTTTATTTGAGTTTTATAGGAAAAGCATCATAAATTCAAATATGATTAAAACCGATTAAAGATGGCAGGCTATATGCCAGGAAATACTTACTGATATTTGAGAGTGGAAGCTGATATTCCTTCTCTACATCTGCCAGCTTGGAGACTGTAAGAATAAAGTGTCCAAATATGGTTGCAACTTTGCTATTATACTCTTCAACAGCTGCAGCAAAATCATCAGGAAGTTTATCAAGGAAGACCTAGAGAAAAAAACATGAATTCTCTGTTAGTGCCTGATATATGTGCTCTACAGTACATACAGTATACGCATAATACAACTAAAACTGCTTTAAGTCTGTATTGATACACATAGGGGATAATCTATAAAAGAAGAGGTCAAATGGTATTTCCTTAACTAATCTAATCTCTCCATTGTTCCCTACTTCTTTTTCTTTAATTGTATTTTCTTGTTCAACTAGTGTATGGTTTATTGGGGTGAAGCTAAACTCTATTTGGGTGTGGAGTGCTGGTAGGATTCAAATTTTGTAATTTATCTTTTATGCAGTATGGAATGGTTACATTGAGAGATGTAGTTACATGAATAGAGGGTTTTGTCAGGCACAGAAAAACTGGCCCTGGAGAGCAAGAAAAAAATAAATCTGCGCCTTTATGAAGTACACCACGTTAAAAATCCAAAAGAATGGCCCCCCAAGAAAGATCATGTCAACTCCACCCTCCTCACAACTCTGAGACACTATTGGACATCTCAAGCAGGCAATTATGTTAAGAAGGATGTATATTCACAATGAAAACTAGCAGAACAATATGTAAAAAAAAAGGTAGAGCAGACAGATATCATTAAAGAAAATCTTTCTTTTCTTGAATACATTATATCAAATACTAAGAAGTTTGTGCTACATATACTATATTGAAAAGCAAGAATAGATTTCTACAATCAAAAAAAACATTTTATTGGCTTATATTCTAGCCAGAGGGTAATTGCACATTGGTTAGCATTAGAGATGTTCACTGACCCCCGTGTTTTGGTTTTGGGTCTGGATTAAGTTCTTAAGTTTTTCAATTGCTCCGGCTGCCGGAAGAACGAGCGCGTTAAAACTATTACCGTTTATACGGTAATTACTCGCTGAATTTCATCTCGCAGCTCCCTGAGCTGCGAGATGAAATTCAGCGAGTAAACTACCGTATTAACGGTTTTTACGCGCAAGTTTACCATATAAACAGTAATAGTTTTAGCGCGTTCGTTTTTTTGCGGTCCGGAGCAACAATTGAATACCCCCCTAAGAATGCTGTCAATGAATTCTATATTATTAAACCATGTCTGCTCGTGGTGCATCTTTAATCTCCTTCTCCTCTGTGGATACCTCCCTCTCATCCCTGAAGAACTGCTAAACTTATGTAGACACAGGAATGGATATTACAACTGGAGTGGCATTGGATCTGCCTTCAGACAGACTGTGACACGGAACATATGAGCAGTATGAAATCTGTCATGTTGGAATACGCTGCATTGAACAGAGATTTAAACCAATATATAGATGCAGTTTAGGAGACTGTACTTAAGTTAAAATGTGACCCACCAGATGAGATCCTGGATTTAGGAGAGCTTGTACACAAGAGATAAACTGTGCTTCAGAAGAATAATACAGAGGAAGCCTTCAGTCAGGACGATAAATATGCCCAGTTTAAAGAACAGTTAAGAGGCCTGAGAAAACAAATGGGTGTGTCACTGGCCCCTGCAGACTAAGCTTTGGAAGATGAAGACAAGGAGATCTCAGTCACCCAGAACCTTCCTATAACACAGTTGGAGATGGTGAACCTAGTGAAAAACAAAGTATGAGGTCACACGTATGAGAGAGAAGTAATTGAAAGGCTGATTGAACACAAACATCTGAAGAGTAAATCCGCCAGGTATCCAAAAATTGTATGTGATCACTCTGACATGAGTATATCGGATCTTGTTCCAGACAGTGCTCAAAAAAGAGCCATTGAAATTCACAGCAAAAAGCACGATCATCACTGAGCTTCGAATAAGCCCCAATTCCCAAAAAATTAAAATTAGGCTAGGTTCCTTTGATGTAAAGTGCAGATTAAAAACACTTTGTGGAAGGTTTGAGTAATACATATACACGTCTATTTAGACATCCATGCTTACATTACTTCTGCAAGCAATGTTGTTCTTTGTTAATAAAACTGTTGTTTTTATACCGTTCAAAAAAATTTATAATAATCCTCCACCATTTTTTGGATGTTGATAGTTGATAGTTGATAGTAGGATCAGGTGGAGTTAGAGCAGAGGTGTCACTAATTTCAGTCAATTCTTTTACAGTAGACCAGACCAGATGTCAAAATGTTGTGCTGAGTCATCTGCATCATCAATGGGTGTCTTTGAGTTTTGCAAAGCACACAACAGTATATAGCACATGTAGGTAACATTGGCACACAGTGGTAGCTGAAAGGAAAAGTGGTGCAAGATGGAATTGTCCTTTGACATGTTGGATCTTAAAAAGGACATGCACATTTTAACAAACCAAGCACTTCAGAGACAAGGAGTGCCACTTTTGGGGCTGAAGTGCTTTTTTTGTTTGGGCCCCCACAAAACAAGCTAACAATGGGCTTAAGGCACCTAAGGTAACAGTGCTGTTAATGAACTCTACTGTGGCAAGATGTTGTCATCATCCTCACCCTCATCAGTGTGTACATCATCCTCACACATTATTATTCATCACCGCTGGAATCCACCATTACAGAAGTCTCTCTATTTTGATATAATTGGTGGGAAAGGCCTTCCTCGTGAAATTTGTAGTTAATTTTGATGAACATCATCTTTTACACATTTTGAGGAAGTAGCCTCTTACACTGATCGCTGACAAGGTTCCCGGCTGTGCTGAAAACTCTTTCCGAGTACACACTGGAGGGTGGGCAGCTTAGGTACTGCAAAGCGAGTTGGTACATGGGTCTCCAAATTCCCTTTTTTTCCTCCCAGTATGCAAAGGGACTGTCTGATGTGTCTATTTCTGTGCTGTCTTGAAAATAATCCTTCCAATCCATTCTTTGGATGTTGATAGTAGGATCAGGTGGAGTTACGGCACGGTGTCACGTTTTTTGGTCATTTCTTTTAGACCAGACCAGATGTCAAAATGTTGTGCCAAGTCATCTGCATCATCCCTGGGTCTCTTGGGAAAGCTAAGTTTTTTCCTAGCACCAGTTGACTGAGAAACTGAAGAAGGAGACGTCGTCCTGTCACGTAACATTTGAGCTGTCATTTTGTCATCTTGCTCACCAGGAGCTCCTTGCATCTCTTACGATCTGGGTCAGTTGGAAAGAAAGAGAAGACCTTAGCTCTAAGTCCTAGGATCAAGCACAGTCACCAAAATGTAGTGATCCAATTTCAAGATTTTGATAACTCTTGGATCTTGGCAAAGCAAATAAAGTACTTGATCTACAAGTCTGACATACTTACCGTAATTGCTTTGTTGCGTCTCCTTCCAAAAGTTGAATTAAGGGAATCACTTGGCTCAAGCTAGCAGTGTCTGATCTCACTTCACAGGTGACTACTTCGAATGGTTTACAGTAGGTAGAATGCCATTTTGTAGCCCAATAATAGCCCAATAATTAAATTTTTAGTGAAATGGTGTCGTGAAGGAATTTTGTAACGGGGACAGAAGACCTCAATTAACTGTCTAACTGGATATTGAATGCAGATCTAATGCTAGCATAGTCGCCATGACGTCTGTTATCCAATTTGCGACTGAGTGACAGCTTTCATACTTGCTTACTCTTGTAACGGATTGTTTAACGGTCAATTGTTGTAAACTACTAGTAGTCTTCTTCTTGGCCTGCCTCTGGGATATAGATCCACCCCCAGCAGCAGCAGTGGGACTAACACTCAAGAATTTATCTGAGGAATCCTGAATAGTGGACTAGTCATCTAGCCTTAGCAACTTGGATGCAGGACTAACTTCGATCGCTGCTGAGGATATTAATGAGGAAGGTGTTTTGGGTGTAGATTGCAGGTGCCGGGATCTAGCTGAGAGAAGGGACCTAGCTGATGCTGGAGTGCTTGTTGTTATTTTTTTTAGCATAAGTTTTAGATTTTCCCAACAGCTTGCCATGAACTCTCTTCAAATGGCGTAACATGGATGAGGTTCCTAGATGGTTAAGGTCCCTACCTCTACTGACTGTGGCTTTACTGGTGGCTAGACAACTGTTGGCAGAATTGGGGAAAAAATAATTCCACACATAAGAGGTGGATTTTTTGGTCTTATGCACAGGCATGACAATGGCCTTCTTCTTCCACTGGTGCAGGACTTACACAAACAACATCATCCTCATCAACACCCTCATTAGCGCAGTCGTCAGATACGCAAATATCCCCCTCATCCTGTTGCAATTCCAAAGTGGCATCCTAAAGTGCATCACCGGCTACACTTGGGCTGCTCATCCACACATCTGCAGAAATGCTGAAAGGAAGCTCCTTTATGGGTACAGTATCAGAAAGGTCAAGCTTACACATAGCACTTGTGGATAGACTCTCCTCAGGGATTTGTGTCATTTCTGAATCTGAACATACATTTTCTTCAAATACCTTACTGTTTTCTTCCAGCTCGGCTTTTACACGTTATAGTATTTTTGAGTCAGAATGACAAGGTCTTGTTTGGTCATGACCTTACAAGAAGATGCCTCAGTGACAGTTGCAGAACTAGCACTCAAAAAAAGGCAAAGGCCTCATTCTTTCCTTGCCACTGAATTTTATCTTTTTCTGCAGTTAACATTGCCTGGATTACAGGTCTTTTTTTTACCAAGGTAAAAGGTGTTTTTTTTTACATTTTTGTTTCCCTGAAAACACTATGCACTTTAACATAAGCTTTAGCAGATGATGTAGAGCAGTGGTCAGGGAACAGGGGTAAATTACCCCAAATGGGGTAAAAATGTAATTCCTGGGGGTAATGCTGCTGATTCACATGCTGTCAGTTGGATTGTAGACCCTTTTAAATGTGAAATTGCTGTTGTACCAGAAGAGCCTCAAGGGTTGGCAGAGTCACTTCTTGATCTTCGATGCAATAATGAAGCACGTATTGCATTTGAAAACAAAGCAGATCTGTCATATTTTTGGATGTCAACAGCTGCAAAGGCATCAAAATTGCACATGATGAGACAGTCAAAAAGTTGCTGCCTTTTGCAACAACCTACCTTTACGAACAAGGATTTTCCACTCTGACGAACATAAAAACAAAGCGGAGAAATCGATTGGACGCTGAAGACTGTATCCAAATTGCTCTGACATCAAACTGCCCCAATATTGATGCTCTCGTATCAAAACTGAAGCAACATCATTTCTCCAAAACCTGAAGTTTTGAAGTTGAAGCTTTCAAAGAAATTTTGAATAGTTTCAATAAAATTTTGAATTCCAATAATTAATAATATATGATTTCCTTCCTTTCAAATCAAGGGAGTAACGTCGGCGTATCTAAATATATTTGGGGGTAAAAGGTAAAAAAGTTCCCTGACCCCTGATGTAGAGGGATTACTATCATTATGACTGGTACCCGCAGCTGCTTGGTGCTCCTGGTCTTCTGTGTAGTGCTGTGAATCCATTTTGATAACACAGTACAATGTAACTGCAGATTTTGAAGAACACTGACAGCCCTATTATTTCTATTTCAGCAATGAAAATTAGCAGTGAAGCAATGGCACATAGACTGTAGGCTAGCAACAACACTGAGACCTCTCCAGTTTCTGTGTGAGCTGTAACTCAGTAGAATGTCACTGAAGTCTTTAAAGAAAACTGCCACCCCTCCTCTTTCTGTTTTAGATATGATGTTGCCCAACTGCACTAGAGATTGTCAAGAACCGTGATACCCCTTCTGTGTCTCTCTGTAAAATGGCGATGGATCGCTGTGGAGGACGGTACTTATAGAATCCTTAACCCACAAGATTCGACAACGTAGCAATGATGTTTTGCCTTCCGAGGGTGTGCAAAAGTACTGAGCCGGCTCGGCTTGGTACTTGGAACGGCGGAGTTCGGTGGGCTCGGTTCTCGGAGAACCGAGTACGAACATCTCTAGTTAGCATTTCTGCCTGACAGCACTGGGGCCATGGGTTTCTATTACAATCAGGGCACTGTCTATCTGGAGTTTGTATGTTCTCCATGTGTTTCTGTGGGTTTTCTCCTGGTGCTTTGGTTTCCTCCCACACTCCAAAAATATACTTATAGGTTAATTGGCTTCTTACAAATGAACCCTGGTGCACAGAGTGAATTGCTTGGTCCCAGAGTGGTTGCATTGGCAGTTAATGTTAGGCTCCCCTTACCACTGGGCCCTGTAATGGCCACAACCCTGCACCCATGGTAGTTCCACCACTGCTAGTGCGTGATTGCGCGATTCTAAGTAGCACAAACTTTTTATATTCACAAATTGAATATTATAATACACAAATTGTTCTCCTACAAATTTGCACGAGTCCACAGTGCACAATTGTAAAAGCTGATGCCACCTCTGGGCTTCCACCCTTCACTGCCACTCTGAAGATGAGGTATATGTATACATTTAGAGTGCTAAAAAAAGAAGAAAAAGATCAAGTGTCAACTTTTAATTATAAGATTAAAAGACACTCCTGAGTGGCCTGACAACGGAACAACCCAAATTGCATAGCAGGAGAACTTCGAAGGTTATCCAACTATAGTTTTAACTTTCCTGTGATTTTGTAAGTGTAATTTTATCTTATGATTAAAAGTTTTTGAACACAATTAATATATGGACGCTTTTCTTCTTTTTTAGCACTCTGGAGTCAATTTGAGTGTTGCAGGACAATGACATATACATTCATATAAAAATCCACACACATATTTATATAAGCTGGGGTACCTCCTGGTGGTAAGTTTTCTTCTTAATTTAAAAATACATTACATTTGTGAAATCAAAATTTGCAGAAACTTATGTTTCCCTTACCTTGGATTGGAAAAATTTGTTCTCAGGTGAAAATCTGTTTGGTGGAAAATAGAATCTCCCAAACAGATTTGCCAATACCAGTACTAGGTTTTCCATTACAGAATCAGGAAATTTAGTTGGATCTATAAGTAAATAATAAAACAAAAGTGTTGTGGTTAAATTAATAACGCTTTGAATGCATCCTAAGTAGGTATAATCATGTGATACAACGTCATTGAACAGCGATTGAAATAGATTTCTTTATCTGATCAAGACTTTTTCTACATTGAAGAGAAAATTACGTTATGGGTTCAATTTAAAATTACGAAATTAAATTTATTAATATTAAATATATGTACAATTTTCTTTATTACAGTATGATATGTGTGAAGGAATACCTTGAGATGGCTGTGTAAATAGTTTAGTTTATTTAGGCATGTATAGATAGAGAAGTTAGTTATTAGTTAGCATAGGATATTAGTGTTTTATTTGGTCAGGTACAGGTTAGTAAAGTTAGATTAGAGTGTAGTTTTTATAAGGGTTAGGGGCATGAGCTAGTCTGGAAATCAGTTGGTTAATTTTCCTCGAGACCAGTGTTACAAACTGTTGGAATTATAGTTTTGTTATGTTTGTCAGTTATTTTAGTGAGTTAAGATCTGGGGTCTAATGCTGTATAGCTCTAATATGTTGACTTCCAAATAAAATTATCTTGGTGTAAGTTGAGATATCAAAGTACCCACATACTCACAATATGCTTGTGCAGTAAAACTCAGAGTGAAACAATTTTCCCTGTTCAGACATTACATAAATGTTTTTGTACCCATTCCGCTAAGTTTTATATTTGTTATGCATAGGTTTGCTTGCAAGATGTTGCTCTGAATAATGAGTTTGACATTCCTTATGTGTAATTATGTAATCTGTTTGAAAGAAAACAGGGTATAAAAGACATCATGGTATGCAAGGTATACGTTGGAATCAGTGGTTTTCGTGATAATCCCAATTGTAATCGTAGAGTCGGCAGATAACTAGTATCTGCAAGCTGGGCGATCGGACCGCAGGGTTGCATACGCAGCCGTGAATGTGAAATTGTGGATGGTCGGAGGAATTTCGCTGGAAAGGCTGGATGATCTTCAATGTTCAGTGCTCCCATTTTTAGAGTACTCAGCAGGCAATGTTGATATTTCCGTTTTTTTCAATTTCTGTGTTAGGGACCTCGCTGTGTACACTTAAGCACCATTAAGTGGTGGACGCGGCGAGCTGGAGACTACGTTCACAGCCAATTAATCTCTAATGGGAGTTTTGGTGTTGCGAGGCGTTAAGGAATTGCTTCCAAATGGGCGGCAAAACAAATGCGTGGGATGGCTTATGTGACGAAGGTGCAGGTCAAAGGTGCCCCGGCAGGGACATTTAAATTCTAGCGAGAAATGTGGTGTGTACGCAACTGCGTACGTTGATAACCGTGGTACAGGTTACGTTAGGACCTTTCAGGGTCGAGAAGTATATGGTAAGTATGCAATGGCATACTGTGATCAGTGGGTCAAGATGATCAATGATTGTGTGAAACCCTTTCTCAAGGTTGATAGTTTGGATCCAGAAGTATTAAGTATGGTTAGAGATAAAAATATTTGTGAAAACTGAGAATTAAACAAACTGACTGTTTAAAACTGGGGCAACAGGAAGGGAGCATGTGGCAGCTTAGCGCGTGCGCAGCATAAAGTAGTGTTGCGAAGCGAGCGCAAAACATGCCCCTGCAACGATACAGGCAGGGGACGAAAAGTATAAACCGAATAAAAATTCCCCGTAGTGCCCAATCCAGCTGTCATCTTGCTGTAAATCTCCTTTACTGCTTTCCTGCTTTACTGTTTTTCTGCAAAGCACTTCATTATTATTATTCTTTGCTGTCTTATATCCCGTTCTTTATATTTCTAACTGTCAATACCTCCGTCTTTTCTTTTAAAGAGGTATAAAATGGTTACACATTATCCCAAAGGTTATAGGCAACCTCAATATCAGGACACAAGCTTGGCATGACTGTTTTTAATCTTTCCAACCAAATAAGGGGTGCAGTATGAAAAATAGTATTGCTGTATCCTGATTTGTTTATATCATCAGTGTTTGAAACTAAATACGTGTTCATTCATTTCTCGGTAACAGGACATGAGGTCGTAAAAAGAATGGATCACAGCCATGCCAGACAAAGGTCCAGTACTTGAGATATTGTCTCACCCACAGGACTAGAACATTTTTAACAATGGACAGAATTAGGGGTACAGACACCACAATGACATAGTCACGAAGGTAGCTAAAGGTTGTGTTTTTGTGCATATAGAAGTTGTTGATTTTTAAGTAGGAGTTTTGTTGTTGAAATATGATTCAAATTTTATAGATTGCATGCGGTGTCTGCCCTCCCAAGTTCTGCCTAAACTACATATGTCTCCTAAACAAAGTGTGCCTCTAGATGCACAAAGGGTGGAAGGAGAAGCGGAGACTAGCTGAAGGTAAATTAGACATACAGATATTGTCACTCACCGGACTGTGAGTGCTACTTCTCGTGTGTTTAGGAACCGTGGTCGTCCACCATCCTAAAGGGTCTGCGCATGTGCAGCCCTTTCAAACCTTCAGTACATGTTCCTTTTAGTTAATTGGCTGATCAGGCAACACTCCCTATTTAAAGCACCTGAGGTCCATACCTCGTTGCCTGATCTTGGAGTCTCATTCCCCATGAGCCTCTGAAGGTGTTCCTGTGTTTCCTCGTGTATTCAGCTCCTGCTGATTCCTGTTGTTCCTTGTGGTTTCCAGATCACTTCAACCCTCCTGTGTTTCATCGTGACTGCACCAGCTGATTCCTATCCGCTGCCTCCGTGCTCTACATTTTCCAGCTCACTTCAACTCTCCCGTGTTTCATCGTGACTGCACCAGCTGATTCCTATCCGCTGCCTCCGTGCTCTACAGTTTCCAGCTCACTTCAACTCTCCCGTGTTTCATCGTGACTGCACCAGCTGATTCCTATCCGCTGCCTCCGTGCTCTACAGTTTCCAGCTCACTTCAACTCTCCCGTGTTTCATCGTGACTGCACCAGCTGATTCCTATCCGCTGCCTCTGTGCTCAACAGTTTCCAGCTCACCTCAACTCTCCCGTGTTTCATCGTGACTGCACCAGCTGATTCCTATCCGCTACCTCCGTGTATCTGCAGTGTCCTGCTCATCGCTACCCTCCAGTACTCCTCGTGTCTGCAGCCAGCTGATCCGCTCTCCGTGCTTCTACAGTGTTCCTGCCTGTGTCAACTCGCCTGTCTGCATTGGATCAACGCTCCGCTGCTGTCTTCTCTGCCATACCACTTCTACTCTCCAGTGATCTCCAGGTGTCCAGTTCTATATACTACTGCTTCCTGAGTATTGTTTCCATCGTTGCTGGTCTACCTACCTGTGCGCTGCACCTACTTGGTTACCGCTTCCATTTTCCTGGGACTTCGTATCCTGCCAGCCTCCAGCCGCTCAGGTATCCCTGCACCTCTTTCTGACAGCCTGCTCTCCTGAACCACGGTATGCATACTTATCATTGACTGCGCTGGTGTATTGCATTCCTTGCTGGACTGAGTTGTTCTCCTCTGGAGTTGCCTATCCACTGAGACTGTTGCCATCATTTGACTGTGTTACCTTTTAGTCTAGATAGTTCTTGTGACTTTGTATATTTGTGCAGTGCTGCTCAGTTATTACTATTTTGTGCATATCATCGTGGGATCAAGTTCAGTGTGCCCGTGTATACTCTGCATTACATTTATCTCCCCGTGCTCCTCCTCACATATATATTTCAGTGGTACAACTTGCTAGAGACAGACCACTGATCCCTGTTTCCTGAGTCACCTGTTTCCAGTATCCTTCCACATAGCAGTGGTACAACTTGCTAACGCAGACCACTGACTTCCCAGATACCTCCACCTGGATTCCGTTCCCTCACCTAGACAGCGGTACAACTTGCTAAACGCAGACCGCTGACTCTCATCACCTCCTCGTTACTTCTGGACATTCCTCCTCACTATAGCAGTGGTACAACTTGCTATCCGCAGACCACTGACTACCCTCACGTTTCCTTTGTCCATTCAGTTCCTCGTGTACTATTACCTATATATTACCAGTGCTGCTAGTCATAGACTTTCCACGAGCATTCTCTACCATCTGCTGTCTCCTGTTCCGTGATCACCCCGCTACCAGAGTACCATATTACCACCTATACTGCTCTGGTAAGTCCATCATCTGGTGATCCCTGGGTAAAGACTCCTAGTGCCCGTGACAGATATGCATGATTGTGTGGAACATTTGAATTAGACTTTTGACACAAGACCTGATATAATAGACATCCTTTAGAAAATGTAAAATGTTCATGTTTTATATTTTTCATAGTCAGACAGACATGTACTGGATATTGTTATAAATGACAAAAGTGCTATAAACACTGACCCCTTGGCCCTCCTCATTTAGCCAAGTAGCTGAACTTGTGAAATTGAGACTGGCATGCGTGTTGGCAGAGGGTAAATGAGTTGATATATTCTGGTTTTAAGTACGTTTCTAGGATAGGGGGCTTCATTGAGGCTACAGAGGAACCTTTATGACAATAGCAGGACATGAGTAGCATACTCACATTATATGAAGGACTTGTGACAGTAACACAGTTACCAAATGGAGTAGCTGTTATTTCATTTAAAACCTAAACACATGACTATAATAACAGGGCGGACGAAGCTGTCACATGGGCAGCAAGTTTAAATAGGACAACTGACAAAACAATGTTTTTTGGTTTTTTTCTAACACTCAAGAATTAAGTAAAATGTAAGATTTGTGTTCCTTGCAGAAATAGATGATCTGGAAGGCGAAGAGATGTGGTTAGGAGTCCCCTGGACTCTGGAGAGTTGGACGAGGTAGGCATGTTGCTCCCAGAGTGTATCTTCCAGGCCTAGCTGAAGCAGCACATGGTCTGACTCATCTGGGTAAAAAAGGTATGTGCAAGCTGGTAAAAGCATACTGGTGTGCACCAGACTTTTCTTCTAAATCTAGTAGAAAGGCAATGTTCTGTCTTGCTTGAGAGTGGAAAAATGTTGGGAAGACAATACCAATAGAGCCATTGCATACCCCTCCTACAGATGGACTTTTTTTTTCAAGTAAAACAAATCAACTTCATCCAATTGCCACCTTGCAGGATTCTCAAGTATATACTGGTGTACTGATCATCATCATCACCATTTATTTATATAGTGCCACTGATTCCGCAGTGCTGTACAGAGAACTCATTCACATCAGTCCCTGCCCCATTGGAGCTTACAGTCTAAATTCCCTAACATACACACACACACACACACACACACACACACACACACAGAGACTAGGGTCAATTTTTGACAACAGCCAATTAACCTACTAGTATGTTTTTTTTGGAGTGTGGGAGGAAACCGGAGCACCCGGAGGAAACCCACGCAAACACGGGGAGAACATACAAACTCCTCACAGATAAGGCCATGGACGGGAATTGAACTCATGACCCCAGCGCTGTGAGGCAGAAGTGCTAACCACTCTGCCACCATGCTGCCCTAGGATGTAATCCTATACTGATACTAATACTGATGTAATCTATATCTGGGTAAAGTATAATGTATGGTCAGTGATAGTAAGTTACATACTCTTTATCAGCCACAAGCCAGTGGGAAAATAAAGTAAATGGTACCATCTAGAAGGAATTGAATAGAGTGATAGTTGAAACTATATTGGAGTGGCTGGAAGCTTTTGCCACTAGTCCTCCCCACTATCAGAATCACTCCTAAACTCTTAACCTGTCACCTTTTGAAATACTGTTGACTTTTCCTGAGATGAGTTCATAATGGTGAAACTGTTCAAAAACTTGTAAAGAAAAGCAAATAGTGAGGCAGCAACAAAGGATGTTCGAAACACTGTCTCCTGATATGATATACTAACTGTCAGGATGGTGGACTGGGAGAGTATGTTATGGACTGTAATTTCCTACTCTCAAGTTGTTTGACAGACAGGTGCCAAATGTTGACTACCAGTATCACATCCCTAGGAGTAGCAGAAAGACACTTGGACCCATTCTACCCACTGCAGAGGAGTCAACAACCCGAAGAAGGTTCAAATTACAGCCGAGAATGACACTCGTGAATTTGAGCAAGGGGACCTAAGAATGGAGTTAATAACACCTGAGTCAAGGACTTTGCAAAAACTGTTAGCCTATAATGGAGCAGTGGCTTTTCTCTTTTCCCTTTTCAGTGTTTCTCTCATCTTTATTCTCTTTCCAGGACAGATAATTTTTTCAATGGTGATCAGGTTATGGAGACTGGTTCAGTGAGTGATACTGAGGATGTGGGGTGAAGGAGTACTTGGTAGAACAATCGGTCCTGCCAATTACACTATTCAATTCAGGGGTAAAGAAAAGTTTTACTAAACTTGGAGCTCGGAGACAGTGTGAGGGGCTATTGTCTGAGGAGTAAATCCTAAAAACATGTAGAAGCAGCTGGGATAATTACTGACCCAGCCAAATAGATTAACTCAGCTGTGCATGATTAAAGAAATCCTAAAAACATGAACTGTTGATGGCCCTTGAGGACTGGTTTACCCATCTCTGTCCTAGATCAACTTTAAATTTCATTATAAAAATTAAGCTATCAAGTAATTGTGTGCTACATGAAAAAGCAGCCAGTATTTTCCTTACATGCAAAATAATAAACTGATTTGCACCCCTTGCATTGTAACATGGTTTGTCCAGGATTAAATTAACTTTTTTTTTTTTTTTTTTTGCTTTGCTCTCCTTAATGACTTAATGCCTAATGTATTTATTTATTTACTTTTCTTTTATTTTCTACAACTTAGTTTCTAGCTGTACATTTATTTCTTCAAAGAGTATTTTCTACAATGCATTTTAAACATTGGATATCAGTTTAACTGTCTTATATCACAATTCTTTATTCTATATATCCTGCAACATACCTTCAGAGCTTGGCTTACACAGCCGGTGAAATAGACCTTTTTCTAGAAGGCTTACAAATACAAAATTTGATGGTTCGTAGTAATGCAAATGGGTAACAAGTCCAGTAAATGCAGTAGGATTACAGTCTTGATCCAAGTATCCCTACAAAAAATATTTCTTGTTAAACCTAGTATAATATATCTTCACAAATTAAATATGTTATTATAAAAAAAAACATTGTAAATATTCTTGAAGCATTTTATAAACATCTTCAATGGCTCCCAAAAGTATCTGACTACTGCCTAAATCCAATAATATAGTCTCCACCCGTGCTTTTGTGTGTGAGTTTTAGTACTTTATTCATTATTAGCTATGTATAATAAGTTGTATTTTATGTCAGTTTGTACTGAATAGTCATCTGAAATACACGAGGATGTCTACAAATGAAAGCAAAATTAAGTCTGTTTGCAATAATCTTAGTTATTAGGCAAATCTATGCCTCACTTTCATATGTTTTCACAGTGAAATTAAATATCATAAAATAAATGTGTGAAATATGTGATACATACCTCATAAAGTAGGAATTGCAATGAGAACACACAGTACAGCTTTAACATCTGTGTTTCACGCGGCTGTTTGAATGTCATGAGCGAGTGCTTCAAAACCGATAAAGCCTAATAAATCATGTTTACATAATATTAACAGAGATTGAGCTCAGTAGTGCACAGCATAACTTGTAATTGTTTCCTGATATCACACACAGTTGCGCAATGTTTTTAATAAAGTGAACAAAAAAGGAGCAAACAATATGGATGGAGCATGTTTATTCGAGACAAAGGACATGACACAGCGCTTGTTATGTGGAATATTGTCCACTGAAACACCACATTCATCGACACATTCCAAATAAATGTGCTATTAGTCTGTATATTAGAAAACATTCAATCTTATAAAATCATATGCAGTTCTAAAATTACAATAACTATGTTTTTTGTAGTTTAATGAAATAAGGATAAGACATACGTAATTAACTTATTGTTTTTGCAGTAACCAAGTCTCATTTGACCTTTTAATTAAATATATTTTATTCTAAACCAATAATTAAAAATGATGATTTTTTTTTATGCTGGTAGGCAGCACAGTGGCAGCACAGTGGCCTAGTGGTTAGCACTTCTGCTTCACAGCACTGGGGTCATGAGTTTGATTCCCGACCATGGCCTTATCTGTGTGGAGTTTGTATGTTCTCCCTGTGTTTGCGTGGGTTTCCTCCGGGTGCTCCGGTTTCCTCCCACACTCCAAAAACAAACTGTTAGGTTAATTGGCTGCTATCAAAATTGACCTTAGTCTCTCCCTCTCTGTCTGTCTCCCTGTCTGTCTTTGTGTAAGTGTGTGTCTATTATAGGGAATTTAGACTGTAAGCTCCAATGGCGCAGGAACTGATGCAAATGAGTTCTCTGTACAGCGCTGCGGAATTAGTGGCGCTATAAAATAAGTGGTGATGATGATGATGATGATAATGAAAAATGTTTGAAAATGCTCTTATTTTAGCAGTGAATGGAGGGCACTAGGATAGCAGTAGCAAACAGCCTGGTAGCAAGCAAGCAGTAGCCACTTAAGAAGTTAGAATTCTCTGCTGAACCCAACCCTGAGCTGCTGCCTCAACACGTACCTTCCATTTGTACAGTATGAAGAAAGTATGAAAAATAAGCAATGTATCCTGGTAAGGGGTTGGGTACGAAATGATGATGCTGATTGCAGCGACGATGAGAACACCGACGTAAAATTCCGATTTCCATAATGACTATAAGAAGCAAATGCAGGCTTAGCAGAAAACTGACAAGAGAAATCGGCGACCTGCTTCTGTTACATTCCAAAGTGTGGCAAAGACGGCACTTTCTATGCACGTCAGTTGCCATAGCGAATTGAAGTTTTCTGTATTTAAAACGGCAATGCCAAAAGCCTTGTGTAATGTGAAACTGTCTACCATGTGAAATTACCTAGTAGTGATTAGCTGTTGGCATTGCCGTATATCTTCAAGTTGCTATGGCAACTGTCGATTTCTCTTGTCAGTTATCTGGTAAGCATGCAATCACTTTTTATAGTGATTATGAAAATCAGAATTTTTACGTCAGTGTTCTCGTCGTCGTAGTCATCAGCATCATTCTGAAGACTACCACCGCTGGTAAGTATGTAAGAAATCCACAATATATCATCTTACTAAATAGTAAATAGTAGTTTCTCCACTAAACTTAGTAAATCCTTCCTTCCTTCCTTGGCAGTTATCCATCATTCATGGTGGCATGGGCGATGATCACAAGGCCTACTGTCTCCCTCCACGCATTCTGTGGCAGCCTTAAACTCCTGTGAGTTACAACTTAGGGGCTCCTGCCAGCCTCCAGATCTTCCTGGTCTCCACCTGACCTTGATGCTATCTGCAGTGTGCCTGTCTCTTGTCCACCACCAGAAGGGGCTGGAGCCAGTCAACTGGAATTTCTTCTAGACCACTATATATTGGCCACTAGTTGCATTAGGGCCTCTGGACCACTGCAGGATCTAGGCATCTCAGCCAACTAGGCCTCTTCTCCATCTAGGCAGCAGCTATTCCATCGAGTCCCCTGCCTCATCTGAACCCCTGCAGATTCCATGCCTCCACCAACTAGGCCTCTGCACCCCCTAGGCCCCCACAATCTAGGCCTCTGCACCATGTAGACCTTTGTACCATTTATTACCACTGCTATTCAGACAGACAAGGCTCCAAGGCACCATACACACCTGGATGATCTAAGTACCATATATTTCTAGACTACTACACCATCTAGGCCTCTACATTACTGGAACTGTCTTTACCAAATCTCTTCCATATCAGTACTCCCAGTCCTACAAGATCCTCGTGCATGAACACACTGTTTGTACAATGTTTTTTTAATGTTTTCTTTGTGAAATACAAACTCAAACATTGAACAAATTAATGTTCACTTTTTGAATTAAAAAACATAAAAAATAACATAACATGTAGATATTTAAGCTTGAACAGGCAAGATTTTGTATTCTGTAAATTCTAATACCGCACTAGGATAAATCATTAATCTCTTATTAGTTTAAATTAACTGGTACTAGTATGCCTAGTTCTTCTTCATACAGGGAGGCGCACCCACACATATATTGAATTCCAAAACAGAACAAGAAAAAAGAAAATGTGTATACATTGGGCACTCAATGATTGAAATAATTTGCATAATAACAGACCAATGGCTGCCATTAGTCTGTTATTATCAGACAAACTATATAACTGGAACACTAAAACCTTGTTATAAAAGGCTGTATAAAATATAAAACTTATTATCAACAAAACAGCTGCTTATAGAACAATTAGGGTTAAATACCATACAGACCCTAAGATAAATAACATCAATGTGGATGTCAGCATCCGCCCCTATTTGAGAAAAACACACACACAAGGTATGGATCATTTTTATTATAAGTTGTAATGATGATCAATATAAACATAAATACTTATATCTAATGAGCAGTGGGGTGGCCAGGTAGTACATCTACCATTTTAACAGAATATTATCAAATTATCCTATAGAATTCACTTTTTTCTTCCTTTTAAATATTTTGCTGTTTAAGATTAATATGGGGATCAGATATGATCATTTTTCATTTTTAATGTATACCAATAAAGCGTAATGCATATTTTATCTAATACAATGCAAATTATTTCAATCATTGAGTGCACAACATATACACATTTTCTTTTTTCTTTCTCTGTTTTAAGATTTTATATTCTATTTTAACTTTGAACTTGAGCAGTGAACTCAAACTGCAAATTCAAGTTTGTGGTTTGCTATTTGAATACTTGGTGCCCCTGGTAGCCGGACCAATTTGAGCTAGCCCAAATATCACAATTGTGCAGCGAACAAGTTTTTGGCTCTTGAACCAACCAAACCCGATTGAAATGAAAACAGGTTTGATAAATGTAATTAAAGCATCTCTAAGCTACATATGCTTATCAGAATCTTGTCTACTTGTCTATTTTTCTACTCAGCTCATTGGCATTACTTAGCACGGTTAGCTTTGTAAATGTACAATGTTAATGTGCAATGTTTTGCATTCACAAGAGGCTTACCTTAGCTCTGGCATCCTCTTTGTCATCTGCTTTTGCAGCCAGTAACATTAATCTTAGAAAAAAAGAAATGCTTAGAGGAAACTGGCCTCTTAACTGAGGAACGTTGGACTTCATGAGCCTTTTCACTTTTGGCATTGGAATATTGAAAAAGTAGACACTTCCCAATAGGTCCTGGCCCCGTCTTCCAGCACGTCCTGACATCTACAAAGTTAACAGCTCCATTGTAAATATTATTTTCTCTTTTCTAATGACACATTACATCACTACATCATTTCAGCAGCAGACCGAGGATTTTATGATGTATTGTTACAGTGAGATTATCTTGTAAATTTCACTTTCTATAGACATATAGAACTTTCATCTAGTTTATTGTCTTTTTTAATATTAACTTCATAAGTTCCTATGGGCAAGATCATTATCATATATGGTCAGTACATGTACTTTATATCACATGTAATCTGTTTGCAATATGACTTGTCATGGTACAGTAAAATGTTGCTAGTGGTACAGTAAAATGTTGCAATTTCACTGCTATCTCATGTCGCTCCATACCTGTTTTTTCTATAACAGACGATTTTTATAATCTTGGACTATCTATAATTATTTAGTATTTTTACTTTCAAATAACCCAGACTCAGTGTTAACAGAATAAATAGGAATACCTTACTAGGACCAAAAGTTTAGTGTTCATTTTTTGCCAGAGCAAACTTCAGATCACATGGGTGTCCCTGTTATTCATTTCAAAATTATGGGAGCTTTATAAATGAGGTGAAAGGGTAATGCTAGCCAGGGGCCAGCAGCTCAAACACAATCCCAGGGAAATTAAAAAGAATATGATATTACTATTATTACACATTTTATTATTAAAATATTTGATTTTTAGGTATACATTTAACATACAAAAACTATTGCATGCCTTCTATACTAGTTAGATATAGTGAACAGAAATTACATTTTAATTATTTGGCTTGTAACGGTGTACCCTGCGCATGTGTATGGTGGGAGGAACAACAAGTTAGGTGTTCTCAGTTGTGCGGCTGAGCTATGGTCCTCTCTGGAATCTAGTAAAGGACCATGTAAAGTAAAGCTAGTAAGCTGATCTATAAAAGAATCATATGAGTGCCCAAAGTACATTAACTTAATATAGTGACTAAATGCATAACAATACATCTTAAATACAGATGTTTTGAATACATTGTAAGAGCATGTATGAAATACCTGTCTGTAGTTCAGTGCATCCAGGAAAATTGAATCCTTTAGGAAAACCACTGATTTACATGGCATGTTGATCCCTAGAGCAAGTGAGCTGGTGGCTGTTACTACCTGAGAAAAACAAATATAAGAGTAATATAAATATATAGCAATGTTCTTCTCATGTTTTCTGATGATTTATACTCAAGCTATTTCTCATGAGGACCAGAGCATATTTACGATAGATGAGCGAAATAATGGCAAAATATTAACAGTTTGAAGAGGTGAGAATTTTCAGAGGAACAATCTTTGAGTTCTGTTTTTTGTGTCTCATTTCACGGAATTTGTATGTGGAAATTCGCATTTCACTCAATTTTGAATCTATAAACAAGGCTGGTAGGTTCAATAATTTCTCTTATGGTGTGGTAGATGTACGAATAGGAACTGTTAAGGCCAAATTCCACTGGTAAAACATGTAGAATATCATGACCAAAAGGTAGTGAATATTCCACAGAACAGTCTCTTATATTCACATTTTTCTTTGGAGAAGCGTTGCTGGTCTCATTTAGTGTTATTAGGAAAGTAAAAAAAAAAAGTACAACAATACAAATACAATTTGTTTTTTTACGTAGAGAAAATACTGGCTGCATTTACATGTAACACACAAATACAGGATAGCTTTATTTTTACACTGCAATTTAGAGTTGAACTAGGAAACACCTTCTTTTTTATATTGTTAGTTTTTTAACAATTTCATTATAGTTATTCATATACAAGATCAAAATTAAATGATCACAATGATAAAATCAGTAAGGAACGCTATGACTTCATCAAAATGGGTTATTATTTGGGTTTAAACATTGGTGTATTTTGAGTAATGACACCTATATATTTTTTTTGTAAACCTTTTTATTGCATAACAAGGAAAGAAGAACAGATTACAATAAAATATATAATCAGATCATATCAGACAATGTATGGAGTATTTGTACAAAGCATGTTTCACTTTCCAGGTCATCATTTTATAACATTATGTTAATGTCCAAGCTTATTAGTTTTCCTAGACAAGTGGTGTAGATAGAGAATAGCAAAGGACCTAGGACTGAGCCTTGTGATAGTCCAACTGATAAAGGAAGTGGAGTGGAGGTTGTTCCAGAGAAATTAACACTGAAAGAGCGATTAGATAGGTAGAATGAGAGCCAGGATAGGACACTGTCTTGAAGACCTAGGGATTGTAGTGTCTGTATGAGGAGAAAGTGGTGAACAGTGTTGAATGCAGCAGAGACATCTAGGAGAATTAGAAGAAAGCAATCACCTTTAGTTTTAGCTGTGATCAGATAATTGACAATCTTGGTCAGCGCAGTCTCTGTGGAGTGTTGAGAGCAAAAGCCTGATTGAAGAGGATCCAATAGGTTGTTTGCAGAAAGGAAATGTGTAAGGCGAGTTAGGTAACTCACTCAAGGATTTGGAGGGTCATGGGAGCTGAGAGATGGGGCGGTAATTTGAGAGAAAGTTTGGGTCAGAATTTTGTTTTTTTAGCATAGGAGTAATCATTGCCTTCTCTATATCTGGGAGAGTTGCTTTCCTATTGAAATAAAGGACCTCTAATAGATCAGTTTTCACTTCAGAGAGTAGGGGGAAGAGCCAGATATCCAGTGTCTCAAAATAATTTTTCGGCGACAGTCTAACTATGACTATAAATATTGCTGTGGTATTAACTGCGGGAAGATGAGGCAACCAAGCTGAAGATCTGCAATTAAGAGGGCAATTTGGTCCTTTAGTAAGGAAACATAGAAATTAGTATTCAGACCATCACCTTATCCCAGAACTTAGCAATTTTCCAACAGACCAAAAGTTCTGGTAGAAGGTAGCAAAATCCTGTTTACATTTTGGACATCGTCAACTCTCACTGGGTATCATATGTTTGATTTAAGGGTTTTCAATATGCGCTCTAAATGGTTTAAAAGAGGACATGTGTCTTGTAGGGTGAGTATGTCTCTCTGCCATGCATTTAGTGTCTTTGACCAGGTATGAGCTGGGTCCTTTGATGCTAAATCATCATACAAGTATCTGAGCCTATATTTATTTATTATGAGGAAGTGTAGTAATGATTCAAGCGTATCAGGTGTTGGTAAAACAATCTTATTATGGGTAATGGACATTGTGTAGTGTCAAGTTTGGAGATACATGTAAAATTGGTTGTTAGGTATTTTTTTATTTTCCTTGTGTTGTTGAAACATATCCAATCCTGTATGCCTCTTGGATCAAAAGTATCTTTCATAGGAGCTATCCCCTTTTTCTTACACTCAACTAAAGTGATATGGTCCAGACTGGGGGTAAAAGTAGGGATTCACCAAACAGTAATGTATATAATGTGGACAGTGTCACAGCAGTACTTGTTAGTGGAAGGAAAGGTATAGGTTTTTCCAATGGTCCAAGATGGTTCTTAGCTTTGTAATGAGTGGTGTAAAATTCAGTCCATATAAGTTGTGTGTATGAGGTGGGATGTGAATTCCCAGGTATTTTATTTTGCTTTTTGAGATTATGATTTTAGATACAATGTCAGGATGATTAAGGATGTGGTCTATACCAGAGAGAGGCATGAGTTCAAATTTGTTGACATTAATTTTATATCCCACAAAACTGCAGAAATCGTGTATGAGTTTCAAAATACATGTGATGGATAGGTTTAGACACCAGCAGCAACATATCATCAGCAAATAGTGCTAACTTAGATTCACAGTTGCCAACTTAAATTCCTGTGTAAGAGGTGTTGTCTCTCAGTGCAATCACTAGAGGGTATAATGCCAAGGCAAAGACCAAAGGGGACAGAGGGCACCCCTGTTTGGTCCCTTTTTGATCTACAAACGGCACAGAAATATGGCCATTGTGTATATGGGTTATTATATAGTGCTAAGGGGAGCTTTATTAAAGGTTCAGGAAACTCCAAATTTATGGATAGTGTCAAACAGATCGTCCCAGGTCACCAGGTCAAATGCCTTTTCAGCATCCATCAAGATTGCTAAATTTAAATCCTGTGTGCCTGAAGCAGCAATTGCCTGAAATATAGTGAGCAGTTTCCTGACATTAGTCACTGATTGCCTACCCTAGACAAATCCCGTCTGATCTCGATGTATGATTGTAGTTAAAATTGGATGGATTTTTGTGAAAATTAATAAAGAGATTGGATGGTAAGAGCCTGGATCTGTAGGATTTCTGCCTGGTTTGATAAGGACTGATCAGAATATTAAAGTGCAAGGGCAGTGGGTTATCTAGTATAATTCAATTAAAGAAATAGGTCAGACATAGTGTTTGTCACCTGGACCTGTAATATTTTATAAAACATTTTTAAATAAAGAAACATAAGATGGGAAAATACATTACTTTAAGTTATAGGGAAGTATTGGTCAAGAAATATATTATAAGTGCAATTATAGTTATGGCAACAAATGGTCAGCAGAATTAACAGAGAGGGTCTCTAGTGACACATGGAAGTCAGGTATCAGCAGAAGCGGCAGCAAGCACAGCAGATGCTCCTTCTTCTTCATCCAGGAAAGAGCCTGCATCATCCATATTTATGAAATCTTTATAGTCTTTACATACTTCAAATATGCGGAGACGGGCTGGGTACAGGAAAGCGATCAATTGTGAGCATATCAGGGAGAAGTCTTTCCTCGCTCTAGTAACCTCCGTGGAAAAGTTTTGGAACAGGAGAAGGCGTCCGTTTTCCCAAGTTGTGGTGCCTAGTTTTTTTTTTCTGCAGATCACAATAATACTTTATGTGAATAATTCAGACATTTGAATATAACAGTTCTTGGCATTTGTTCCATATTATCTTGTGAGGAGCAGAGTTGGTGGGGCCTTTCAATTACTATCACCCTTTGTTCTGTTCATGTGAGATTAGCCGGGAGAGTAGATGAAAGGAAGTTGTCCAAAGCTGAACCCTGTATATCTTCCGGCAATCCCACTAATCGCATATTGTTCGATCGTGACTTGTTCTCTAGGTCAAGTTTATTCATAATCTGTTTCTGTGATTTTTGCAGGGATGGAACTTGGGTTCGCAGAGCCACTATGTCTTGTAAGTGTTCGCCTATACGCCGATTGGACCTGTTACACGGTACCTGATAACTTCAGCTGCATCAAGGGCTCCATGTTTTCTTTAATGGCCCTGACAACTTCATCATAAGAGATGCAGGGGGCAGCTGTAGGAAAAACTCGGCTATCTGTGGAAAGCTATGAGTCAGCTGGTGTGTGCCAAGGTGTGAGATCTTTCCGGTCAGATTAATTTCCCTTAACATTCAAAGGATTATTAGGGTCACCCCATCTTCGTTCAGTTTTGGAACGTTGTTGCTTACACACTGGCGCACTTACAAATTTTATCCATGTTGTATTTATGAGGTAACTTTTGCCCTTATTGCTCATTTATTCCCTAAATCATACCAAGGGGTCAAGTTGTTATTCTGGTGTGTGTTGTGATCATGGGGGTTGTCTTACACTTTAGACATGTTTCAAAGAGGTTTAATAATGTAAGTTATAGACTGCAGAGTAGCGTGGAGGTGTTTGTTGTGTACTGTGGCCAAGATGGCGGAAGTTTCCACCACTGCGATGTCAGTAATGGAAGATTGAATAGCCAATAATAAAAATTAACTCACTGTGATAACAGGGTTTGGAAGGAAAAATGTGTCCGCCTCCTGTAGGGGTCAACAGATTACACTGAGTCCCTGGGGGTATATTTACTAAACTGCAGGTTTAAAAAGTGGATGTGTTGCCTATAGCAACCAATCAGATTCTAGTTATTATTTATTCAGTACATTCTGCAAAATGACAGCTATAATCTTATTGGTAGCTATAGGCAACATCTCTACTTTTTCAAACCTGCAATTTAGTAAATATACCCTCTGAGGTGAAGAGATAATCTGCTCCAGGTTGCTGATAAATCCAAAATGGTCACTGGAGCCTGACCCAGAGATCGAGAGGCTGGGATCTGGTGTAGTAGCAGGGGAGCCGGCGGTTCACACTCCGCTCCTGCCCGCAACTTATCCCCCACCTATAGGTCCTTGAATGGAGTCCAAGTGCCAGCAGCCTGCTTATGGATTCGGCAATGGTGGTGCTTATGTTGGGGAGCACAGCTCAGTTGCGTCCCTACAGTTGAGCACACCCACTGGAAGTCTCTAGTGACAGCTATATTTTTCTGGTTAAAGGGAAAATTTATATAGATGATATAGCAAGCTTGCACTGTAAATTCAAAGTTTGCGATCAGGGCCCTCTTGCTATTTTGTCCCAGTCTTTTTGATTAAAAGTGTAGCAGCTGCTATGTTGGGTTGGGTACTAAAATCTGATGCTGGCAACCCCAACAGGAGTCAGCACGACATGTTCAGACCGAATGTTGAGGAGCGCGACCTATTGTTTTGATCGACTGTTTAGTATAGTGACTTTGAGTAAATGTGATTAATGAAGTGGGCAGCACCACAGAATGACGTCTATGTGGACGCCGACAGGAATCTTTGTACACTTAAGGAGGCAGTTGGAAGAGGCGCCGCCTCTTCAATGTTATTAAGTAAGGCTTACCTAATGTAGCCTTAAGGTATTCTGTAATTGCCTCCTTAAGTGTAGATAGATCACCGTCGGTGTCCACATGAACGTCATTATGTGGTGCCACCCTCTTGATTAATCGCATTTACTCAAAGTCACTATATGAAACAGTCGATAAGAACAATAGGTTGCGCTCCTTGACAGTTGGACTGAACATGTCATGGTGACTCCTGTCGGCTTGCCAGCATTGGGTTTTAGATTACCACCGGCTATGTTGAAATGAGTCTATCAATATTGCTTAACGATGTACAGTCACTATTTGAGGTCTTTGCCTGTTCGATAATGGGCATTATATGGAGATAAAATAGTAAAATAATAACTGTCTTTGTGATTCTGCCTTTACCTACTTGACTAAATTAGTTTGCTGTAAGGGTAGTCGTGTTGTAGAATGGTGATTACAGATATACCAATTGGATTTCAAAGTATTTGGTTTCAGCAGTAAATGTCCCAGTAAATTAATCAAATTGAAATATTAGGCATTCAGGAAGGATTTTTCCCCTGTGATGGTAAATGTTCAACAACATATTAGATAGTCCCTTCTACAATTTAGAAAAGGTTGGATTTGATTGACTTATTTTTTTTAAGTCAATATTAACGGCAATCACATGAAAAAAACAGATGTGATTTTTTTAAACATAAATCACTGTGGCAGGCTACAAGAAGAGTGTTGGAATTTATCATTTTTCTTGTTTTTTTTTAATTCCAGTTGCTATTAATGATTTATGGTTCTGGGCTACCATGACAACAACAGTCACATGGCACATGATGTAGTAAGCAGACAGGATTTGTAGCATACCTCTGAGCTCTGTCTGCACTGTGACATCCTACTTTTCCTCCTCTGCCAACTCATGCCATGCTGAGAGTCTATGACTGTGTAGCAGACTGACTATGCCTGGCAATCATTTTTGGTTGCCAACAAGAGGGCTTTTAAAAAGGAGATAATGATTTTTAACAGGGTAGCTAAGAAAAATTATTAATAAATGCATGTTTAAAAGGTATTTAACTTGCTGCTTAAAGAAAACAAATACTTTATTCAAAAAATCTACAGTAATAAATAAATAACTTTGTATAGTATGTGTCATTTTTTTTTCAGTTTGTACATCACTCTCACTGTATTATTTCCAGCTTCAAAGTACTTAATATCAATAGCTGTTTTTGATATATGCTTCCAGTGTCGTAATGAAAAGTGCTGAATCAAATGCCACAACATTGTAAAGGTAAAATGAAAATCACCATTAAATAGTGCTGTAAAATACTCACTCTTATGTATCCCATCCTGAATAGCATCTCAACAAGACTCCTTCCTTTAAAATCTACTGATCCATGGTGGAAGCCAACGCCTTTTTGCGACAGAGATACAAGTTTTTTTGCTTTTTTAAAGTTTGAAAACCTTAATCTCCGATGCACTTGTTCCAACGTCTGCAACAGATAATAGCATTTGCACAGTTGTCTACAATTACTAAAATATCTCAATAAATCAGAAGAGCTGAATAATACAAATAATAAAGTGCAGAATTAGAGAATTGGGTGTGTGAGTTTTTATGCATTTAATACAGTTAGGGGCATATTCAATTGACGGCGGAATCGCCGAAAATCCCGCGCTCCAAAAATATTACCGTTAATACGGTAATATCTCCCTGGATTTCAGCTCGCAGCTCCCTGAGCTGCGAGCTGAAATCCAGCGAGTAAATTACCGTATTAACGGTTTTTACGCGCAGGATTACCGTATTAACGGTAATATTTTTGGAGCGCGGGATTTTCTGCGATCCCGCCGTCAATTGAATATGCCCCTTAGTGTCCTTTCCAGTTAAACTAAACTAGTAAACTACAAAGATGCAAAGGTCCCAAGCTATGTTATTCCTGAGCAATCAACTCCTGCACATGTCTCTGTGGAGAATTATTTAGGCTCTTCCCTCAAATTTCACAGCTCAGTAGGGGACTAAACATTCAGAGGTAGTTTATATTCTCCTGAGATGCCACTGCTCTTTATAATATCTTCCCCCCCATTATTTAAGGCTATGGTTCAAAAGTGACAGTAGGTAGAATTTTGAGCTGTTATTTCTTGTTTGAACAGCATGCACTTTCTAATCAAAGACCACTGTCCTAAAACTGGTCATGAAAAAGTGTCTATAGAAGGCACTTCAAAATGTGGGATGAGAAGCATGCACTTTTGCATACATCAATTGTACCATGTTGTTAACATATCATTTTCTCCTCCTCTCCCCCTTCAAGTCGGAGTATCCCAATGGTCCGTTTTTGGCTCCCTGCTCTACTCCTTCTACACTTCTTCCCTTTGCGATCTTATCAATTCTCCAATATCACCTCTATGCCTATGACACCCAAATCTATCCCTCCTCCCCCGATATCTCCCCACCCCTCCTGTCTTTTTTCTCCAGTTGTCTATCAGCCAACTCCTCTTCCATGTCCTAGCACTTTCTTAATGATTTCTGTCTAAAACAGAAATCATTGTTTTTCCACTTCCAAGTTCCTCTTACCTCACCCATCTCCCTCTTCATTGACAATACCTTCCTCTCCCCTGTTCCTCAAGCCCATTGCATAGGTGATCCTTGACTCCATTGCCTTCACCCCCCACATTCAGGCCCTCTCCTTATCCTGTCACTTCCACCTTCATAATATCTCCAGGATCATGCCCTTTTTCACCCTGGATGCAACTAAAGCTCTCATCCAATCACTTGTTAACTCCCGCAGTGATTGCTGTAGCTTTCTACTCTCTGGTCTTCCTTTCTTCCATCTCTCCTTACTTCAATCTGTACTCAATGTTGCTGTCTCTTGTCACTCTGCGTCTGCCACACCACTCTTGTCAGATGCAATACCGGCTCCCTGTCCACTTCCGATTCCAATTCGCACTCCTTTTCTTCACCTACAAGGCCTTTAACCACTCCTCTCCCCCCTACATATCCAACCTCATTTCCATACACATTCCCTCCTGCTCACTCCACTCTGCTAATGTCCGCCACATCACCTCCACACTGATTACCTCTTCCCACTCCTCCATTCAGAATTTCTCTTGTACAGCTCCCTGAGTCTGGAATGCACTCAAACACCAAATTAGACTATCCACCAAATTCTAAGCATTCAAACTTGGCCTTAAAACTCATCTATTGATTCAAGCCTACTAGCCCTCTTCCTAACTCCCCTGCTTCTACATCCCCCACCTATGCTCCTCCATGCAGTTTTGCCATCTCTGTGTCCGCCCATCCCCTTATATTACGAACTAGACGTGACCACAATATAAAGGTAAAATGTCTACATTTGCACAAGAAAATAAAGAACACCTAATTCAAATAAAACATTAAAGAGCCACTTGTAGGAAAAGTATTCTAATTCTCTAAATGAATTGTGTTTCCTCACCTCTGTATCCACAGCTTTGTTATCAGCATATGTACAATCTGGTGGTATTTCAGTGAGCTTCTTTATTTTTTGCATTATACTTTCATAACTGGCTTTCTTGATAACCTGTGACTCATTTTTGCTTGATGTTCTGTTGGTAACAATGCAATGAACAGGTATGAATTGATCTTATGACCTTTGTGATTTGATTAGAGTAGATAAAAGCAAATAGGCCTGTTCAGATGAGAGCTTTGAAGGAGTTTGTTCACACCAGCTGACTGATTAAACGGTTTAACCATAGATTTGCCTGTTGTTCATACTTATTTCACATTGAGAAAGCAGAAACCACAGTATATGCTAATGTGTTTCATTTATCCCAGAGATAAAATTAATTATTGTTGAATTTTCAGTAGAACATACTAATTGCAGGTTTAAGGCTGTTTAAGCCTGTGAGGCTCTATTCTTGTGAATTTTTACAAGTGTATTAAATAATTTAGTTAGTATATTAAGAGATATACAAGAGGAGAACAGGAGGGAACCTTTTACCTGCAAACACTGCTACATGAGGACAACATTCCACAATCAGCCGTGAGCTCTGATATCCTCCACCACCTGCATTGTCAACTGTCTGGACACTCCCTGCTGATCTGTTTCTCATACTTATTTTGGCCTGCTGCAGTTTTAATATGACTTGTTGATTCCACTTCTGCTGCTTGTATTCCCACCTTTAAACTGCACTGTTGCTTTAATTAGCTTGAACTTTTAACTGGCTCCCTCTTGTCCTGTGGACTTGCATAACCAGCTCAGTGCACCTTGCATTATGCCTTATGTTATACAATTGTCTTCCAATCATGCATTTTGTCACAGTATAATCTAACACTTTTTTTAAACTCACTCATCTGTTATCTCTACTGTCCTAACTGCTTCCTATTCCCTGGCTCATACTTTACATCTTTTCTTCCTCTTTTCTCTCTACCACTGCACTCTCTCGATTTACTCACCTTTCCTGTTCTCACCATTTCCTCCCTTCACTTGTAAGACCTTATCATCCTTGAATTCTGTAATACTTTCACCTGTCTATTCCACACCTTCTCTAGCTTTATCATGATTTGCTCCTCTCTCACTTCTGTCCTCTCCCTCTATCGCCCTTCTTCCCTTGTCCAACCTTTCCATATTCTTCCTTCTCCTCACTCCCACCTCTCCTTTCCCATCCTTCTCCCTATTTCACTCCTCTCTTCTTTTCTGTGCCCCTGATCTGACTCGCTGCCCCTTCCATCATCTTTCCCTCTTTCCTCCTTTTCCCCACTCACACCCTTTCCCTCTTGTCCCCTTCACTGCTCTTCTCTCAGTGTCAGTCTGCTCCTACCTACAAACTCTCTCTCTTTTCCCCCAGGAAATCTATCCCCTCATGTCACTCCTACCTTCTGCCTCTCCCATTCATAAACCCCCTTATCTGCCCCATCTCCACTCCTCTCCCATCTCTTGCTCCCCTGCCCCTCGTCTCCTGTCTGCTGACAAATCCCTTCTTATTTCTGCTTTTCGTTCAATTCCAACCCTCTCTCCCTGTCATGTCCCTCACTCCATATCATACTCACCCTTGCAGTCGAGCAACCCCAACAATCTCATCCACATCTCTCCTCTTCCCTCTCTTCCTCTATCCTGTGGTCTCTGGAATGCCAGGCCAGTTTGTAATAAATTGACCTCTATCCATGATCTCTTTATTTCTAGATCCTTCAACCTGTTTGCCATCACTGAAAGCTGGCTATCCCCTGAGGACACTACCTCTTCTGCTGCTCTCTCTTTCGGGGCCCTGTCCTTCTGCCACACACCCAGACCTGGGGAACGGCAAGGTGGTGGCGTTGGCATACTTCTCTCCTTCTGCTGCTCTTTTCGGGTTCTTCCCCCTGAACCCTCCCTCTCTTTTTCCTCCTTTGAGGTACACTCTATCCGCCTATCCCACCCAGTCCACCTCCGTGTTGCTGTTATCTACCGTGCTCTTGGTCCTGTCTCTGAATCCCTCACTTTCTCTCCTCTGACCTTCCCTCCCTCATCTTGGGGGATTTTAATATCACTATAGACAATCCCTCAGACCCTGCTGCCTCCAAACTTCTCTCCCTCTCCTCCTCCCTTGTTCTCTCTCAATGGACCTCCTCTACCTCCCACCGCAGTGGCCACTCCCTAGATCTGTTTTCTTCACACCTCTGTACTGTCTCCGACCTCATTAATTCACCTTTTCCTCCCTCGGACCACCATCTCCTTTCTTTTAGCATCTCTCCACCCCTCTCGCCATCCCCATCCCCCAAGGTTACTCTCACCAGGTGTAATCTTGACACAGTTGATCCTACCACTTTCTCCTCCTCCCTGGACTCACTCCTCTCCCCCATCACCAATCTTTCTTGTCCCGTGAGGCTGTCTCCTTTTACAAATCGCACTCTTACCACTGCTCTTGACTCTTTTGCCGCGGCTGTCACCATCAAGCTTTGTCGGTTCCCGTCGCAACCGTGGCACTCAAAACTTACCCGCTATCTTCAAAAATGCTCCCGCAATGCAGGGTGGCTCTGGACAAAGTCACGCACTTATGCTGACTTCCTCCACTTCAAGTTCATACTTGCCTCTTACAGTTCGGCCCTATCGTTCTCTATACAATCCTTTTTTAAAACTCTAATTTCTTCCCAATCCTCCAACCCCCGTCAGATTTTTGCCACCTTCAACTACCTCTTCTCAGGAGCAGGGCCCTCTTTCCTTGTGTGCTCCTTCTACTATTCCATCACCCTCTGTACCTCTTGGCCTGCTTCCCTAGCCCTGTTTTCCTAGCTTCGGCTTACTTCTCACTGATTTCTACCATCACTTTCACACATTGTCCCAGAAAAAATTTGATTTGCTTTACCATGTTACCTATGTGTGTTTTTTGTTTTTAATTAAAGATAATAATAATTATTTTCTTATTTAACAACAAACTATACAGTGTAAATACTGCTTTACTTCATTACTGCTTATTAGAATGAACACAGTGAAGGTTTAGATTATACCTTAAGGGACTTGACCCGGTTTGAGATGAACTTGCCCTAGAATAAAAGACAATTACATTGATTATATTTATTGATAAACATACATCTATAAAATTTTGTTACACTAGACAAACAACAGAATATCACATACACACATATACAATCTATGTGTTTTGGATTTTTCAGAATAGTCTCCCCTGAAACCTGGGAGCTGTAGGTAGCTGATACATGCTGTGAATCAGTCCAGTTCTTTTTCCTTAGCACTACATGCACTGTGAACTTGAAGCAACATTTAAGCTCTGTATTTTAAATATAAAAAACAAAGTACTTGAAAGGGTTATATCATGAAAAAGGGAAATAAGTAATTGTAACTTATGGGCCAAAGAATTGTAATTTAATTCTGCTTAAAACATGATGAAATTTTTGTGTGTATAATGTATATCGCTTACAGTGGTTCTCCTCTGCTGAGAATCCATGCTCATTAGCTGTTGTCCTTTGAGATTCAATGGCATGTAGACACTTTAGAGAATAACCTAATGAGGTTGGCCTATGTCAATGCTGTCATTCATATTCTTTATGAATGTTCTCTCTATGACTGATATATGATTAGCATGCACTGTGACATATTTGGACGTTTGAACTTATTTTATTGTGTATTTTAACTTTTAGGCTTATCGCTATTGCCATAGTAGGCCTGGTCAAGTCTGCCTTCCCTATTGACATCACTATAACATCTATAACGAAAATACAAACAGAGGCCAATGACCGTCGCCCTCCTCCACTCTGATCATCTCATCCCATACCAGAATCCAAGAATTCTCCTGAGCTGCCCCCCTGCACTGGAATGACCTCCCATCTGATTGTCCCCTAATCTGTGCTCACTGAAACGGGCACTCAAAACTCACCTCTTCCTCAAAGCATACCAGCCTTCCACTTAATCCTGTCTCCATGCTCACTCTCATCTCCTCGCTCCAATCTCCATGCTCGCACTCATCACCTCGCATCTCCTGCGCTTGTTCCCCTCCTCTGACTCGCTTTGTGCCAGCTGTCTCTTTGCCGTCCTTTTAGGATGTAAGCTCTTATGAGCAGGGCCCTCTTCCCTCCTGTCTCACTACCTAGTCTTCTGCTCCACTTTGCTATAATTGCTATGCCTGGAGCCTCTGAAGTCATGGTATTACTTGTTTATTGTTATATACTGTTTTCCCTGTATGGTCTACTGTTTGTATTGTGTACGGTGCTGCGGAAATCTTGTAGCGCCATATAAATAAAATATGATGATAATAATAATAATAATAATAATAATAATAATAATAATAATTAGCAAGCCTCTGACCGCTCTTGTAACATTCCTACCTGACTCTTAAGAGATAGAAAAAGGAGAGAGATGGGGGAGAAATACAAATTCACAAGAGTCTTCTTTCAGGCACAGTGTTTGATCTAAACTATATATTATTTTCTATTTTTCACTATTGAACTAGAATTTTTAATGATAGTGTTTTCTTCATTATAGGTTATCCAGATGTAAATGTAATCATTATTATTATTTATATAGTGTCAGCATAATTATAATTTACAGTTTGGAACAGACATGGTTTGTGGGTCACTAAGTTGTTTGATAATAGAAAGAGAATATGTTACAATTGGCAAATTGCATGTATATATGTATATATTCCTGGCTCGAGTTCAATATTTATATATATGCATATAAATATGGGACTTCACTCCCTCCAGCTATGAATGTGCATGCTTAGTGTTTGGGATCCAGAAATCTATGTCTCATGCTGTATCTTGCATGAAATTGCTCTGCTTATGCTCAGACTTTATGTCAGCAAATGAGACTTCCAATAGCCAACGATTTGAAGGGCGGAACGGGGGAGGGAAGGCAATTTATAATAAGGACTTGTCGAGGTCGAGCACATGCGCATTCGTCCAATTCAAGCTCTGGAAGCTCTGGGCATGTCTCAGGTACGTGTTTTTTAGCCATATTACTTTTAGATCATTGTGTAAGTATACACACTACACAATATCTGATCAAACAGTCGGATGTCGGCTGATTTGTCCAATTATTGGACAAAAAACCTGTAGTGTGTACCCAGCTTAAGTCTTTTGAAGAAACACAAACAAAGTTATTGTAAATCAAACACATTAACTACTTTACGACCACCCACAGCCTTTTTACAGCAGGTGGACAAGGGCTTTAAACCTATGTGCCATATTTTTACAGTGCATATGAACAAGTGGTGACCACTCAATTCTAGCTAGCTTTAAATAGAATGATGTGCAGTATATACATGATGTTTTTATCATCTCTCATAAGAGAGAGATACTGGGTAAAAGAAAAGAAAAGCTTAATTGTTTGTTTCAGCTCTAACGAGACCTGGTATGTCAGCTCTAGTTAAGCTAGCAAACATTTGCTGAAAAATAAAAAGATATTTATAGTGCCCCTGTGAAACCACACAGTGCGATTTTTTTGACTGAACTGTCATCATCCTGCTGCTTTACATTTTTTTTGTCATTTTTTGTTCCTATGCATTGGTTAACATACGTTATTTTATGCCTTGCGTATTTATGTTAATTGTTCTATAAGTTAGACAAGTTATTCTTAAATGGCGCCAGATGGAGTAATTAATCAGGTATAAAAGAGAACAAAATATTTGGGTTAAACAATTAGTATATATATATATATATATATATATATATATATATATATATATATAAAAGCGTAGCTTGTAGGCTTTAGGTGATATTTATGAAATGATATGAAATGTGTGTGTTTTTATTTTTCATTCTTAGTTTTATTAATATTAATAATTGGTGCAGTAACAGATTTTATATCATGATCTTCTTTTTATTTAGATATTCATTTAATATTGAATGGAATGACTATATAAAATTACAAGCAGTATTGCTGTTTTTACATATAGGTTTATATCCCTTTTTTCTATTTTTTTCTATAATCTTTTATATACACTTTACCTATTGCACTGTATTTTATGTAAGTGTCTGTTTTTACAAGATGTATTTTATATACATTGTTGATTATAATTGTATTCATAATTTCTCTTTTAGTAGACTGTGGACACTTTATAGTGAAATTGCCATGTTGATATCAATACTAGCTAATGGGCTGTTGTAATAGTACTCTACCTGTATCCAAGATTCTCTCCCTAAGCTCACAAATATCGGGAGTTCACGCATGCACAAAGAGTGTGCGGTAACTACTGTGTATGCACGAGGGAAAATTAAATATCTACTAGTACGCATGCACAAAATGGTGCCTATCCGAACAAGTCGCATATGCAAAATGGCGTTCATCGGAGCGAGAGTGCAGGCGCAAAATGACACAGCGCACTATATTAAGATACCTAATACTATATGGGCATACTAATTTCCTCCTGATGAAGTCTATATACTAGACTAAACGCATTGAAGCAATAGGAAATCAGGCTTTCTATGTATACTACCTGTATGTGTAACATTATCCTGGTGTTTCCTAATGATAAGCAGAATGGTTGGGCTCAACCGAGGGTATTAATATCAGTAGACCCCAGCACATCTTGGACCTGGAGTTCATCTATAACACTACAGATAAGCTTTTATAATTTTTAAACATTATGGGGCATATTCAATTAGCTTTTGGATTCGCGGTAACGCGCCGGAACAGCCGCGAAACTTAATACACGGTACCGCAATAACGTGGATTTTCGTTCGCAGCCCATAGGGTTGCGAACGAAAATCCGCGTTAATGCGGTACCGTAATACCCGCAAGAACGCGCACTTTTCGCGGCAACGCGCGTTACCGCGAATCCAAAAGCTAATTGAATATGCCCCTATGAGTGCATTAACTATATGGGGCATATTCAATTAGCTTTTGAATTTGCGGTAACGCGCCGGAACAGCCGCGAAACGTAATACACGGTACCGCAATAACGTGGATTTTCGTTCGCGGCCCATAGGGTTGCGAACGAAAATCCGCGTTAATGCGGTACCGTAATACCCGCAAGAACGCGCACTTTTCGCGGCAACGCGCGTTACCGCGAATCAAAAAGCTAATTGAATATGCCCCTATGTGTTCTTGTGTGTGATTAAAATGTTGAATAAAATACTACACCATATGTTTTTTTCTGCATTTTTTCACCATTGGAGGTTTCCAGCAATACTAAGAGGCACATCAGTGCCCAGACTATATACAGATAAGAGAGAATTTTAACTATTTCCTTAGCACAATGGGTGGGGAGTGATATACATACATTTCATACTATTTTAAATGATTCTGCACTATCTCTGGTTCCCTTTATCTTTTCCACGCATGCTGTGGAGCCTATCATCTGGAAAGCTTGGAAACTCTGGATAACATACAATATTGAAGGGGATATTATAACCTGTGACTTTGACTGTATTGGTGTGTTCATGGATTAGTGACTAGGAACTGCACTTCCTTCACACGTGCATGCTATATCTACAAAGAATCGCATCTGTCTGGTTATTGTATATCCACATGTCTGTATTGCCATCTATGGAATAAGCTGTGTTTTGGCTGTAACAATCTGCCTAGGTAATTTCAAAGAACCCACTAAGACGTGCAGTCCTCACTGTCCCCATAGGTCTATTTTGACCTACTGGTGGACATTTTAATGAAAAATAACAAGTAAATGAAAAAATACAAATAAAAAAAGTAAAACAAAAATTGCCGCTACGAACATGACCCTTTTTGTCCTTTACATCAAACTATATGAACCCACACGTGCCAGTGGACATGTTTTATGTTTTGTTTTGTATGTAAACATTTCTTTAAAGAGATTCAGTCCCTGCTAGTCAGTGAGGATTAATATTTTATACTTTGCTGACATGGGTCATTGGAGGGAGCCGAGTGTGTTTTGATTTTCTGTGTTTTGAGTGACATATGCTGCAGTCAATCCTACGTGTATAACTTTTGAAAAAGGTTGGTTTTCGGGCAGCATTATAAATAGCCTATCTGCTTATCAGGAGTCCTAATAGCTATCAAATAAAAGACAACCCTGAAAAAAATCTACCATGCACTGATCCCTCTCTTCCTATATTCAGTGTTATTAAAGCACTGAAAACTATCCCTAAGTAATTGGCATCCTAATTTCTTTCTACACTTCTACCATCTGCCAACAAATTCCATCTAACACTCTGAGAGATCTGGTTTACTCATTTCTGTATTTACACCAAGGAACTGGCTGGGAAGAAAGATCACAAGTGTAATGCATATCTGATTTTAAAGTGGACCCATTGACTACACAATAGGGTAAAGTATTAGTCCGGATGAACCAATTTTCATGATAATATATCCTATTAATTTACTAGAAACTAGTAAGATCACTATGTTCCACAGTGATGTTACTAGTTCTTAGTGAATTAATAGGCTGAACATTTATTTGGCTCAAAAAATGGCTGCCCCTACTGTGTCTATGTGTCTGGTTTCATTTAAAAGTGATAAATGCACAGTAAATACAAAATTATAATTAATTGCATGGAAACTCTTTTTTTATTATACACAACTTACTGAAGACTTTTTTCTAATTTGTCTGCTTTATCCTGAAGTTTATAGATTTCTTTCTCATCTTGATCAGTTTGTTTCTTTTTCCACTTTTGCTTCAGATGTTTACCCAACGCGATAGCCAATTTTTCCACTAAATGTATTTCAAATCTAAAATGAGATTCAATGTTAGAGATAAGATCATATTAATCATTTTGGAAATATATGTATTTTTGTAAATAACAGTATAATAATACAGTTTGTAGCCCCTTGCTTTCTGATGCACAGACATCACAAACACTACATACTTTTTATGCAGAAGAAAAAATGTAAGATGCAATTGTATGTCTGTCATCCTTTCTATAAGGGGCACAGGGTGTTGTTGCATCATCTAATGTCATATACAGTTAAAAATTTACTACCCTTATTTTAACAATCTGTGTCAGTATAGATGAACGTTTCTCCAACAGCTTGGTTCGACAAATTATATGTGATATATGTGAAATACAGGAATTAGATTTTCATTGAATCATTTCTTTAATGTAAAAGGTTGTTCATTTAGACAATGAAAATGGATTTTGTTTTTGTTATTTAATTGTGCTTAATTAGCTAGTTTTTCATAAAGTGTGTTACTTAAAAGAATTTAAAACTACAATTTTTAGAAAATTACCAACGAGCAAATTTCCTGTGCTTTGAACTATCTAAATGATGTTGAATTTTATATGATTTTGTAAGGGATCTATTAAAATGAAGTAAAGAAACGATGCATATAAACTGTGAAAAGTATTCTAAAATTAAACCAGAGACAAAAAGGGAAGTTTTCAAACATATTTTAAATAAGTACTGTTGCGAAATAATTCTAGTTAAAAAAATAAAACAATGTTGCTAAATAATAATGTATTTAAGATGATACAAGGAGACCATTTAAATTGTTAAAGCCTGATTGTTAAAGCTTGAAGGAATAAATATGTCTGTATATAAACAGAAGTAATGTAAGAAGTTATGTGAAAATGGAAATCAGGTTATTAAGATTAAAACTGCAAAACAAATAGCTAAAGATAGCAAGTCTAATCTCAAACAGATTAAAAAAAACAATGGTATAAAATACAGAAAAATCCAATTGTTTCAATGTGTTTTTATTTGTGTTTACTAAAGAGACTAAATGCACCATATTGTAATATTTCATGCACACCATTAGTTGTCTAACAAATGAAGAAATGCACTTTTATCTAAAATATTCAAATTGATAAAGAAATTGTCCCAGATGGTCTCCAACCACACTAATGTGGTACCCAAAGTTAAAGAAGGAACAAAAATCAAAACCCAGAAATTATAAATGTGAGCCTGAGTTTATCCATAGATAATTACTTGAAGCAATTCTGAAATATGCCATAAAGGAAAATTTTATAGGAAATAAATTACAAAGTCTCAGCATGGATTCAGAAAGGACTGGACATGCCAAATAAATATGATTAGGTTTTTAGAAAACGTTTTAAACTGGATCTTGGTATTGCAGTTGTAATATATTAGGATTTTGTTCTAGTGAGTTTGGATCTTATTTATGCATTTCATACTGTTTTACATGATATGGTAGTGCTAGGACTAGAGGAATAAGCATGTGTATGGTAAGAGAACTGGTTGAAGGATAGAAGTCAGAGGGTGGATATAAATTGAACATATATTTAGATAGTTAAAGATATTGTGGTTTACTGCACCAATCTATTTTATAATATTCTTGTGCGTGGTCTTCAAAGTAAAATGTCCATATTTGTTGCTGACTCTAAGCTATGTAGGGTTATAAACACTAAGCAGGAGAGTAACAAAAATTAGGCCATTGTAAAAACATATTACATGCAATGAAATATATTTGTGAAAAAGTCAGATGGAAAGACTTAATAATACTAGTTAATAGATATCTGAGTAGCAGCACTCAGTGCCAGGCAATGGCTGCAAATACAATCCTGAGATGCATACAAGAAATAGGAAATAGAAATGCTTGTGATGCAAACAGTTTTACCATTTTATAAGTCACTAGCTAGTCTATATTTTGAATATGGGTGGTTCAGTTTTGGGCACTACACTATAGCTAACCTATTTAATATGTATTCAATTGGCCGCGTTACTTGAAAAAGTAACACAGCCAATTGAATTCCCCCCTAAGAATGTGCTTGATCCAAGGACTTAAACTAATTACCATTTATGGGTTGTAGGAAGGAATTTTTCCTCTCCCTGCGAGGTTCAATTAGCAACTACCTTACAGGGATGAGGATAAAGGGGGTATTTTGTCTAACTCTGGACACAAGTAATATGTGTGAAAGGTTTACTTGATGGATGTGTGTGTTTTTCTATCTTACTATCTCTAACTGTACAGATAGAGCACTGTTAATTACAAACAATGGTACAATACTGCGCTGGCATCCAGAACAGAGTGAATGTACAGTCATGGTCAAAAGTTTTGAGAATGACAAAATATTATTTTTCACATAGTCTGCTGCTTCAGTTTTTATGATGGCAATTTGCATATACTGCAGAATATCATGAAGAGTGAGCAGATGAATTGCAATTAATTTCAAAGTCCCTCTTTGCCATGACAATGAACTTTATTACAAAAACAACATTTAGACTGCATTTCAGCCCTGCCACAAAAGGACCAGCTGACATCAGGTCAGTGATTTTCTCGTTAACACAGGTGAGAGTGTTGACGAGGACAAGGCTGGAGATCACTCTGTCATGCTGATTGAGTTAGAATAACAGACTAGAAGCTTTAAAAGGAGGGGGGTGCTTGAAATCATTATTATACCTCTATTAACTATGGTTACCTGCAAGGAAACATGTGCAGTCCTCATTGCTTCATTGCTTTGCACAAAGAAGCCTTCACAGGCAAGCATATTGCTGCTAGTAAGATTGCACCAAAATCAACAATTTATTGGATCATCAAGAACTTCAAGGAGAGAGGTTCAATAATTGTGAAGAAGGTGTCAGGGCGCCCAAGAACATCCAGCAAGGGCCAGGACCGTCTCCTAAAGTTGATTCAGCTGCTGGATCAGGGCACCACCAGTGCAGAACTTGCTCAGGAATGGCAGCAGGCAGGTGTGAGTGCATCTGCACGCACAATAAGGTGTAGAACTTTGGAGGATGGCCTGGTGTCAAGAAGGCCAGCAAAGAAGCAACTTCTCTCCAGGAAAAACATCAGAGACAGACTGATATTCTGCAAAAGGTACAGGGATTAGACTTTGAAGACTGGGGTAAAGTCAATTTTCTCTGATGAATCCCCTTTCAGATTGTATGGAGCATCTGGAAAAATGTTTGTCCGGAGAAGGAAAGGTGAGCGCTACCATCAGTCCTGTGTCATGCCAACAGTAAAGCATCCTGAGACCATTTATGTGTGGGCTTGCTTCTCAGCCAAGGTAGTGGGCTCACTCACAATTTTAGATTTCTACAATTGTAAACCCAAATGGGCAGAAAAACCTGGCACTGACTATAGCAGTTTATACCTTGTATAGTATAGATACAAAACTGATTCAAATAACAATATACTTAGTTAGGAAAAATTGCTGCTTATTTGTAGAAGTTGTTGTGCATCAACTTCAATTGAATGGAAGAAAACAAAAACAAGCCCAAATAGATCCTATCTATTTAATACCACCGTAGATTTAAAAAAGGTAATAAAAAATGTATTTGTACAACCATTAATGCATATATAAAGCAAAAAATTAAAAAGAAAAGAAAATATTAAAACATACTCCACCATTAATCCAGACTAATTTTGGTCTTAAATTTTGTGGAAATCACCTATAATGCACATATAGGGAAAAATAATTCATTACATAATCTGTAATTTTTGATAATAAGAGATCACTGTACATGACACGATTGTATCTATTAAATTCCACACATTCGTTGTATGATATACACCACATTATTATGTGGATCACAATTCCTTTTTCAGTCATAATCATTCATATGAAACAGCCGTCAGTATAATAACCTGGAGATACAGATCATACTCAGTACATCTGACTCATGAAGTCCTGCAAGCGACAATTAGCTTCGCCTGCTAGAGCTACATACCGAACCACTCTTCTGCAATTTAAACGTGTTCTCTCTCCGTTATATCGATCTTACCCCTCTCCAGGCTTCGTAAAAAGGTGGAATGTGCAATATTGATGGTGGAATCCAAATGAGATTGTGATCTTTCTTTATATCAGTCCATTTGATCAATCGAGTTATAATTAAGTCCTGAGATCATGGTTCAAAGGAGTTCCCTGACACGTTTCTCCACTATTGATGTGTGGTTTCCGTAGAGATGGCTATTTGTTTGGTTTGCCATCTTTTCAACTCACTTCTACACTTTTCATATGTGGTTTCCTCAGAGATGAACTCACAATTTTGCCCAAGAACACAACCATGAATAAAAAATGGTACCAAAGCATCCTCCAAGTGCAACTTCTCCCAACCATCCACGAACAGTTTGGTGATGAACAATGTCTTTTCCAGCATGATGGAGCACCTTTCCATAAGGCAACATCGATAACTAAGTGGCTCTTAGATCAAAACATCAACATTTTGGGTCCATAGCCAAGAAACTCACCAGACCTTATCCCATTGAGAACTTGTGGTCAATCCTCAAGAGGCGGGTGGACAAACAAAAACCCACAAATTCTGACAAACTTCAAGCATTGATTAGGCAAAAATGGGCGGCCATCAGTCAGTATGTGGCCCAGAAGTTGATTGACAGCATGCCAAGGCAAATTACAGATAGAAGGGTCAACACTGCAAATATTGACTGTTTGCATAAAGTTAATGTAATTGTCAATAAAAGCATTTGACACTTGTAATTTTACTTCAGTATACCATAGCAACATCTGACACAAAGGTATAAAAACCACTGAAGCAGCAAACTTTGTGAAAACCAATACTTGTGTCATTCCCCAAACTTTTGGTCATGACTGTATGTGAGTGTGTCAGGTGTTGTTATGTTGGATTAAATTCAAATGAAACAAACCATAATCTAGCTCCACATAATGAAATCTCAGTAGTATAATGCTTTGTAAAAGACACACAGCAAACATCTGCTCCTACCCATATGTACCATTTTGCTATGCAAACCTATATTCCCTAGGGGATATCTAGTCAAAGTTTGCAAATTTAGAAGCACAAAAAGAGCATATCAATTTTGTTGCAAAGTTTGCATACTTTTGCTACAGAAATAAAATGTGTGCATTGTTGAATTCATATACAGGGGTAGGACAAGTGATGTCACAGCAGCTAAAAAGAATGAACTTTTATATGTATTTTTTTATATAGCTTTTCAATATATATAGTTTTATTAAGATACTGTCCTAAAGATGTAAGAGGTGTTTCAGTTGTTTCAAATAATGGGGAGGTAAATCCTTCAACAAAGCTGCAGTGGAAAGTCAGATAAAACTAAACAAGGTGTCCTATCTTCATTTTTCATATATTAGTATTTTAATTTTGAGATTTAGTATTCTTGTCAATAAAGAAAATGTACTTACGCAAAAAACAGAGCAGGTAACTTGTTGATTTTTTCTAGTTTTTCCACAATCAAAGGAAAGTATTGATAACAATCCTCCTCATCAGATGGTTCAGAAGTTCCAAGACTTTTTAGCACTTCTAAAACCTGAAGGAAAAGAAAATATTTTTTAACAGATGTAGTTTAATGACTATTGGAAAACTTGTATAGTTAACTTTTGTTGCACATTTTGGGTCCTTAATTCTTAACACATGCTTTGTGTGGTGGTTATCATATACAAGCAAATCATGTTTATATTTGCAAAAACAGTACCCAACGAAATCAAATAGTATCCAATAACTAAAATTATAGTTATCTATGTGACTGGTAGAGATGGGCGGGTCCGGTTCTCCGAGAACCGAACCCACCCGAACTTTGGGTATCCGAGTACCGAGCTGAGCAGCTCGGTACTCTCCCGCCCGTTCCGAATCCAAATCGAGGCCGAACGTCATTGTGACGTCGTCGGATCTCGGGGCTCGGTTCTCGCGATACTTCAACTTTATAAATACACGCCTCCACAGCAATCCATCGCCATTTGACAGAGGCAGAGAGCAGGGTGTAGTCATAGGCTAATTAGAGCAGGGACAGAGAATACAATATTGTTCTTGCAATTGCTCTAACCAAAATCGCTAGTGCAGAGAGGAGGATAGAGGTTTATTATTTTTTCTTCATATTTGGCACTCCCCAGCGCTTTTGGGGTGTCCCCCATAATTGTGCATAAATATTTCTGGCTGTCAAAAGTCATATCTGTCAGCAGTATCTACTAAATAATTTTTAGCACTCCTCAGTGCTTTTGGGGTGTCCTCCCTAATTGTGCATTAATATTTCTGGCTGTCAAAAGTCATATCTGTCAGCAGTATCTACTAAATAATTTTTAGCACTCCTCAGTGCTTTTGGGGTGTCCTCCCTAATTGTGCATTAATATTTCTGGCTGTCAAAAGTCATATCTGACATTAAGGTCTCTGGAGATAGATTTGTAGCCTTGAGATTGTCCATGCTTGGCTACACTATTTAGTCTGACCTCCTCAGACAACTTTTTAGATTCTTTCTTTTCTCTATGCTCATTACAGTACTCAAAGTGACGCAAAACAGGACAATAAGCCATTTTCTCTATTGAAGCTGATTTAATGAGTGGACTTTATCTTGCAGACACCAGCTATTACCCACAGGTGAGTTCCGTTTCAAAGTGAAGGAAAATCACCTCTTTGAAATCTAATTTTTTCCAATTGCTTCTAAACAGTCCCAATAATTGAATCTGGCTCAATAAGGATTTGAGTGTGAAATAATCTAGGACTGAGTAACCTTTTCTATATTTTTTTGTGTTTTATTCCACTGAAAACTAAAGAAATACATATGTGGATGCCAAAATATTTTTTATGTCAACAATTTTGAGGAAGAAATGGTGAATTAGAAAAAACTGCAAGTGTCAATATTGTTGCCCATGACTGCATGTTCTCCATGTTCTCTTATAGTGCTCTGTAGTAGGATCCCATGTTAGGGGGCAGGTGCTTCTCTATCACGGCATATACAGCATACACAGAATAAATGACAGCTTGAAAGGCTTGCTTTGCAGAAGTACTCTGTGCATATTGGCTGATTCATACCCAGGGCAGGACCAATGATGTCACAGCAATGAAAATGTCTGCAGTTTCATTTTTTTTAACTTGCGTTATGTCCCATCAGGCCACTGTATACAACATGTGGATGGAGCTTCAGCTGATTGTAATTAAATGGGAATTTTTACACAGGTGCAGTGGCATGTCAGGTTAACACTAAATAATGTATTGTACATCAGAAATCTTTTGATTTTGGGGTTTAGTGACTCATTAGTATAGAATTTAACTTGCAACAAATAAAGTTAATATTACTAGTAATTAGAGTTAGTTGTGAACAATAGATTTTTTTTTTTTAAAAGTGTCTTGTGTCTCAACTCACAGTTAAAATCCCTCATATAGAAAATAATCTTATTTTTCAGAAATAGCCACTGGATCCTAACCATGCAATAATGAGTAATGTCTTAAATGAAACTAAGAAACTGATAGGACTAGGGTCAGCATAAGCTGATATTACCATTACTACATGATGGCTTTGTGCTACCTACATAAATTTTATCATTTACCTTTTCATCATGTCCCTTATGGACCCAGTCAAGAAATTCTGTCTTCAATGCCTCTTCATAATTAATTGCATCATTCTTTGTGATGGCTATTTTGTCCTTTAGGTGTACATTTTCCTCAGGATCTAATTTCTTTAATTAAAAAACAATTATTACACACTTGACAATATATATATATATATATATATATATATATATATATATATATATATATATAATATTTACATTTTTCAATGGTGTTCGGTGACACCAGGGTTTCTCACCGTTCATATTGGAGGCTACCTGGGTCGGACCCAGGAAAAATCCTCCAAAAGACCAGGGTCTAATTCCCGAGTCAGCCAGCCTGGGTAGATGCCCCTGAACCCCTGAATGGGGTATAATTCTCTGGTGTTCCAGAGTATAATAGAGGCTATTCTTTTCTGACTGAACAATAGAGCCCAATAACTGGTGCAGTGTACAATATAGTATGTTGTCTGCTGGCCATTTTACAACAGGGACGAATCCCTGATGGCAAATGTAAATAAAACCTATTCCCTTGTGGCACAGTGTACAATTGAGCTCAATGCCTGGTGTCAAATGTACAACAGATACTTAGACTTTGACAGATGTGTACGTATCACCTTTATCTAGGTTTACTAGGTGGAGGATACTTTTTACGTTTTAGCTCATACACATACCACCTCCTACAAAGCCAAGCACACTGGCGTATTTGCAACTATACTTTGTCAACAGAACCTATTCCTGGTTGATGCAGTGTACAATTGAGTCTATTCTCTTGTAACCATGGTACAGTTGTGCCCGTTCTCTGGTTACCACTGTCAAATACAGTCCATTCTTTTTTACACTGGGACCCCACGAAAAATTAACTTATCCCATGGTAACCAACTGCAATAGAGCTCATTCCCTAGTGATCTTTATATAATAGAGCCTATTCTCTGGTGCCTCAGAAGACAATGGAGCCAATTCCCTGTGGGACAGTTTACAAAAGAGGTCATTCTTTGGGCAGTCAATAATAGAGCCCACTTCCTGGTGATGGGGTGTACAATAGTACCATAAAAACCATTCCATGGTGACACAGTAGTCAATACACTAATTTCCTGGTGGCCAATGTACAATAATGTAAAATACAGTCTATTTTCTGATGACCCAGTGGACAATGCAGAACCTGTTTCCCTGCACTCATGCAGGCAAATGGGTTCTTAACTGTGCACTCTGCATGAGCAGACTTACTCAGACATGGAGCCACTACTAGCCTGATAGCATCTCCATTTCCTTTTTTTTTCCAAACTCCAGCAGCCAAGTAGAGGTCAGTGGAGAAGATAACATTATGTGCCAATAATAGAGGCTGATATTAATTAGTTTCCTGTCTTACTCTGAACTCTGCTGCTGGAGTTCAGGAAGGAGAGGAAGAGCTGCTGTCAGGTAGCTGCTCCAAAACCCAAAGCTGGTGGATTATGCAGTGACCCCGTATGAACTTAGTTTGTAATTACATATATGATAGCTTGATATACTTGCTTTTCTGTTTAATTATGTCTTTTCTTTATTTTTATTTGCAATGTATGAAAATTGCACTGCTGAAAATGGCATGTTTCTATCAGTCTGTGATTGGCTTCTTGTACATGAGGAACTAGATTGTGAACAGGTGTTTGGATTCTGAACTATACTTGTTAGCACCCCTGTTGGACGTATTGTGAGCAACGTAATCACTGAAGAAAGTAACTAACATTGATTTGGGTCCGGTGTGTCCCAGTTTTCAAAGGACAATCGCCTTTTTGCCACTAGAAGTCTTTAACTCACAATGTCTATTTTCACATAATTTGAACTCCTTACAACAAATTAACAAGATGAATGGGCATAGGGTCCTATAGCTGTTTTGCTCTATTTAGTACCCAAAAGAAAGTATGAGATGGCTTAAATGGCCTAAGCAAACATCAGGTTACATGGGTGTTACAGTTTTTAATTTCAAAATAATCAGAGCCTTAAATATGCAGTAAGAGATGAATGATACTAGATATTTATTATCAAAGCCTGTATTATAAATCAGTTGTTTATAAGTGCATGTGATTGTATTCTTACCTTTACATTTGGCCATGTTGGCCATGCTGTCACCATGCTGTCATACAGCTCTATGCTTTCCCTTGGAGACATTGAAAGATCTTTTGGAATGCCATAGTTCTTCATCTAATTTATATTAAGTGAGAACAGTCAATGTTTAGCCAAGCTTTCAATCCCGTTATACTTTCACATATTTAATAAATTAAAAAGCAAAGTTTACAGAATACAGAATTTATAGTATTGAATGTGTACTTAATACTAGTATCAGAAATTGTTTTACATTTATATATCTATCTATGTCTTATCAATGAAACCACATACGGTATATCACCCAACTGAAAATATTCCATACATTTCTGTTAGCAAAATCTCAAAAGCCACATTCTCTGAAAATACTGAAAAAGAGCACATCTTATTAAGCTATGTTTATAATATTGTTCTCATATTTGAACACATCGGGCCTGATTTAGATCGGTTGCGGTTTAAAACAGAGCGTAGAGTTCCAACCTTATTCAATCTAAGTGGATTTCAAAATGCGTATTGATTTGAACCTGGGTGTAATTTTGCTCTGCCTAAACTTTACTTACCTTATTTTAACAGAAAGAACATTGTGCAGTATTATTATTATTATTAATTTTTATTTATAGGGCGCCACAAGGTGTCCGTGGCGCCGTACAGGGACAAAACGAATTACAATACAAGGTGAGACAGCACAGTACAGCAAACAGTAAGCACAGTAACTCAGTAGGCTCAATGCACAGCTAGAGAGGGCGGGGAAAGGGGGAGGGAGGATCGGCAAACAAGGGAGCCCAAGAAGGAGGGCGTGGAAGACAGGGAGACCCCCAGAGGGGACGGGGGGAGGAGGGTCCTCGAGGAGGAGGGCAAAGTAGCTGGAGAGCAGAGTTAGAAGTGGTGGAAACAGGAGGAGAGATGGCCCTGCTCAGAGGCGCGTACAATCTGAGGGAAGGGGTGGAAAGACAGAGAGACGCAGGGGAGAGAGGCAGAATAGGGGGACAGGGGCGGGGAAGGGGAAAGAAGGAGGAGAGGCAGCAGAAAAGGTAGGGAGTTAAGTGGGAGACTGAAAGGCTTTAAGAAAAAGGTGGGTTTTTAAAGCCCGTTTAAAACTGGACAGATTAGGGGAAGTTCTGATGGAGGGAGGGAACTTGTTCCAGTGGAGGGGGGTACAAGTATATGTGCAAAATAAAGTCACATCAGAACACATACAAAAAATGTATAATATAAATGAACAGGTCTAAACAGTATAATCATTAATAAAAATATGGTTGGTTTAAGAAATAATTTGTTATAATTTTTTTTACATTAAAAACATGATCAAGATGTTCTTAATGCGTACTGTATATACAATTTGTTTTTATGGTCTATCTTAGTTGCATACTCATATTCCGTGCCAGCTATTTGCACATATACATGTACTTTTACAAACAAAGATTTGCTGTGTCAGTCATCACTATCAGTCAGCACTTACACCTGACCTGTAGCTGGTGCAAATAATACGTCTGAAACCAAGCGTACTTAAGAGAAACCCAGGACTTGAATCGGCATGACCTTACTGTACATTACCTATGTTTGTCCACCCCTTCCCAGCCCAATTCCACTCTCAGAGCTATTTCATGCAAGATACGTCATGCAAATGGAATTACGTCCAAACAAGAATCAGGCCCACCATGGGCACAATATATTTATCTATAGATTGTGTACTCTTTGAGGAGAACAGCACGATTTTACTCATCTCTAACCACAGGGACCTTATTTATATGGAGTGCTCGAGATTAAGGCAGTAAAATATGGTGCATAATCCTCCCCTGTGAGTTGCCAATCTCACTGTTTGTTATGTGACTGCTATTTTATTGATGTAAAACAATTATTTTTACAAAATGCATGGACGAATAAGAAATTTGTGAAAATTAGGTATTTGTGTGTTTGGGATTTTGTAACATTCAGAGCTATAAAATAAGTAATTTTCATAACTGAAGTTTCCTTCAATCAGTTTGGAAACCAGGCACTGAAAAGTAATTTACTTAGTGCAAACAATCTTTATAAACTAACCTAGAATATAAATATTGGTGATGCATTTCCATAACAGTCTATAAAATACAGATTATCCTTAAAAAGCTATTTCATTGGGTACCTACACTTCTTTTCTTCACATTTGGATTTGAAGTATATTTGTTAGTTCAATGAGCATAAGGTAACCACACATATTTTGCTGTCAGAAATGAACCAGATAAGTAGCAACATACTATCTTGTCTATATGTTGATTTTTAAATAAAATATTTCTGATTAAATAACAAGGAGCGGATGAGATTGGGAAGGATTACAGGAAAGAAAAGAAGGGAGGAGAAAGAACAAAAGTACAAACTGAAACAGCCAAGTGCAACATATAAATAAAATCCTAATACTGTTTAAATATTAAAGATGGCAAATATTATGATAGAACTAATCATCTAATCATGTCTATACTTACATGATATATTGTTAAGGAAGCACATGGATGGAAATGTTCAAAGTTAATGTTGGAATCTTGCACAGAACAAATATTTGTTTCCAGGTCATTGTATCTCTTATGGTGCAACACTATACAATGGAAACATACATTTATCACTATTTGGAACATCAAATATTTGTCAACATTCTAAAGAGACACGTATCCTATTTTTCTTTCCTCTTTGTATTTATCTAGTGAAAAATGGTCAAATGTATGTGTAACAATATTCCTGTTAAAGGTTACTTACTAAAGCTGGGTACACACTACAGAAAATTTCACTTGATACGATATCATTAACGATTTTACCATGACTGAAAAAAAAAGTCCCGATCAGCATGTCGATTCATGTGTACACACTATACACGTTTCACAAGATTTACCTTCAGATCTGTGCTCTTCATCTGTCATAACCATCGGCTGAAAAGATTGTGACACTGCACACTCCATAGATCTATGGACACTGCCGATCGGTAGTGCATACACACTGCAGAATTGGAACGACATTGTTCCATCGTTGAACAAGATATTTAGATCAGTTTAAAAATCAAATGAAACAATACGTTTGAGCGTACACACTAATGCGATATCTGGCCAAATCGTCATTTATCGTGTGATTCACCCGATAATCGGGTGAAAACCCTGTAGAGTGCACCCAGCTTAAATGTACTATCAGAATTTACAATGTAGAATAGCAAGATTGTTTTTTCTCTCTTACATAATCCATTTATCTCCTTTCAAAGCCACTTGTTATTCTTAGTGGTATGTGATAATCATCTAACAATACACCAACTTAGGATCATGGTCTACTTGTGCATGGTCAAGGTCTTACATTGTTGAAGTCATAGAAGGTCAGAAGGACCAAATCATTACAGAGAGTAGGCAGAGGGGAAACTGACACAATCCCTTAGGTTTGCTTGAAGCCTTGTAGTCAAATAACAAGAAACTGTGCCTAGCATACATTGGCATGTACCAGACATAGTTAAGCAAAGAAACATTTTGAGGTCATATTCCCTATAATTTAATTTCTGTACTACACATTACCTAGGATAGTAAAGTATAATATATTACCCAGTCGAACGTTGTAAGACTTAATTTTTGTCTTTATTGTTTTACTCTTTCCTCCTTTCTGAGGTACGTTTGACGCCTGACTTTTTCCTCTCTCATCAGTTTGCTGCCAGTATTGTTTTACCAATTGTAGCCACCTAGACAAAAACATTTTTTGTGTCAATCTAAAATGCTTAAATGAAAGCTATCATGTATAGAAGCATCAGAACCTTGTGATCCCACTGCATAAATGTGCTAGATGTTATAGTGCTGAATTATTTATGTGCATTATATCATGTTGCTGAATCTACTCTAATCTGTAGCCTAAGATGTTGCCACTATAGAAAATTATATGAAAAAAGAGAGATAAAGGCTCTTATTAAGGGGACACTCTATGTTGCACAATAAAATGTTAAAAGGTTATTCCATGTTTTAATTCATAATTGAGAATAAAAATTATTGATCATTCCAGATCAATTTGATGAAATATGAGTGCCTGACCACTAGTATATAGTGACAGATGATTGATAGACATTTTCTGAAGTATGGGGATTCTTTTATAGTGCAGATTGGATCTCTCTTAATGATAACATTATAAAATTAAGTTGAACCTTGTTCTCAGAGTAACTTCCATGTAAGATGCTAAAAGAGTCAGATAATACTAGATCCAATAGTGCAAGTGTGCAGGGGAGATCCATCAGAGCCCTTCTCCATACTATAAAGGTTCTCCCAAAAAAACAAAACATAGCATTTTTTTTTTAAAAAAAATAATTAAAAATATAGTTTAAAAAACTGTTGACATTGCTAAAAAACAAACAAAGTACTCTCCTCCTACTAGCTTGATAAAACCTAATTTAAGATCATGACAATTTTGGTAATCTTATATGTGTACCTAACATTTTTTCTGGTCTACATGCAGGCTATCATGTGGATTGTTTTTTGTAATGTTAATATAAATGTTGTGTTATAATATTCGTTATTATTAAAACAATTTCCTTAAGGCTTATCTGTGCATTTATATTAACGGTCTTATTGTAGTGTATTTTCCTACTGATACAAGTTTGTGACAATCACTAGCGCACGACTAGATCAGTTATAAACATATTGAATAGATATGGGATAATGTACTTGCTACTGTAAATTATGTGGATATTTAGATGTCACAGAGGAGATATGTGATTTATATAAAATCCACTGTATAAAATTACAAGGAGTTTTTACGAATACTTTTATATAGGTAACATAAATCCAAGGTGACATCTAATATTCAAAATAATTTACAATAAGGGGGGCCACTATTTCTTGTTATACATATCTTATCCTAATGTACACTAAAGTGATGACATCTGAACTAACTGAATATAAGATATGATGAACTACCTGACATTCACACATTCACAACTATTTGACAGTCACACACAGAATGAAGGTCAGCTCAAAATACACCAAATATCAGCAGCACTTTGCCATTTGTCCTCCCTATCCCCGGGCATATCCCAACTAAATTCCACCAGGTACATTGTAATCATGTGGGGTAACAGCACTAGCATTAGGATAATAAATAAAAGTAAAATGCAGACCTTTGTCCCTGAACCTTATAACAGAGTCAGACCTTAAAGTACATATGTGTAATCCCTATACTCAGAAGAATTAGTTGAATTTGGTATAAATAATTAGACTAGCACTATTTGCATAAGAGTAAATAGGGTAAGACAATTGATTTTTCCTATTGTTGCTTGCTTTTCCCTATATTATGGCCATAAAATAAAAAGAAATTACTTACTCTCCAAGAAGAAGCACGATCAATTACAAAAAAAACCCCAAAAAATAAAATCCAATAGGAAATAAAATGTATTCTCTGTGAATCAGATATATGGGTTAAATAGTATGTATAAAAAATGCATAAAATAGTAAAAATATACTTACTCAGTTAGGTGTTCCGGATTACTAATTGTTGCAGACAGAGCCAAGAATGGACAGCGAATCATGGCTAGTATGTGCTCCCAAACTTCCGCTCCAATTTCTCCTCCCAAGCAGTGGACCTTGCATGGTAAAATATACTACTGAGTAATATAGTCTATGGATCACAGAGTTTACAGACACATAACTACAAATTCACAAAGTCATACTTCAGCACATTGGTTCCCTAATCCAGTTCTCAAGCCCCTCTAACATTTTTGGTTCTGAGGATATCCATGTTTGAGCACAGGTGGCTAAATCAAAATGATTGAGCCACTAATTAAATCACCTGTATTCACAGATATCCTTAAAACCTGAACTGTTATGGGTGCCTGCGGACAAGAGTCGGGAATCACTGCTTTAGCGCAAAAAGTAGTATTTTTTTACATTGAATGCAGTCTAAATTTTGGGTGCATCATTGTATTACTCTGTATTACAAATTCAGTGCAACATTCTAGTAAAGTGACATTAAGCTAGGCCCTGTTATCTGGGATTAGTTAGTTTCAGATAAGCTACTGCTGGACAGCTCCTTTTACATTTATCAGTTTAGCCTTGTTTGGTAAAGTTATTTTTCTTGTGTCTTAAAAGCCATTGCCAAAACTATTGCACAGCCAACTGTTCTAAAGAGTAGTGTACTGTCCGAAGAGTAGCCTGTGATAAGATAGTGCTTTTTGCCTTTGAAGCAGAGGATTAGTTGCTTAAGATTTTGACCAATGTCAAGACCAAGGAGTGGGTTTGGACTCAATCTAAATTGGGTCCACAGTTTGCAGAACAGAGAGCTACCCCTTTGTCATGCCTGGGGAACTGGCATGATAATCGACTATAACTAACTATTTTAAGACAAGAGTGTCCTACTGTATATGCTAATATTGCTTCTGGTTTGGCTCTGGCATTATGTGTCATGTGGAAAGACCAGTCTTATCCAAGACCTCAAAAGCCAGAGAGGTCCCAGCATTTCCATGATTATACAAGCACATACATAAAGACTATGATCAGTTTACAGCTAAATAATATTTATCCCTTAATTAATGAAATATTTAAATTTCATATCATTATTTTATTGCAGTGGTGGCGGGTATTATTTGTCAGTGGAGTAGATGGATGTGGGTATAGCTTAAAAGCTTAACGGCCTCTTAAATATTGTTATGGTGCTTGTTAATGTATAGTTACTCCACTGTGATTGGTGCAATTTAATGTATCTATAAGTTTAACATCAGCCCTTTGAATGAACATTCAGCTGCTGGCAGCTGTGCCCTTCTTCCTCTCCAGATGGAGGTCTGGCATAAGGAGCACAGTCTTCATGCTCATAGGAATACCTACGCTTTAGTAAACATGGTTTATCAGTTCATTTCTAATTCAAAGCAACACAGGAATTAGACAGTGATTTGTTAGCTATTAACATATGTTATGAAATCACCTTTTATATGTATTTATTTAATCTAAAACGCTTTCTCCAATGTATTATTTCTGCACACAAGTTGACTGTATTTTACAGAAAGACTTTCAACAGTACATACCTCATCAAATATTATATACTTGATTCTTTTTACCCAGTCTTGTCGATGAGGACTTAACAGAAGAATTTCCAAACATTGTGGCACAGTGACCAACACCTGTATAAAAATGTGTGAAAAGGTTGACAAATGAAACTATTCATATACACTGCAGGTACAACAACAGATAGTATATTTAGAGTAATATAATACTATAATATACATTCGCACAGACACATGCATATAACTGAAGATTCTCTTGATCACACACATATCATCACAAAACACAGCTTACTATAACATGCAGGGGTCTATGCATCAATAAGATGTGGTGCAACTAGATATGCATTGCTGCACATCGCATTGATGCTTATTTATGCACCGCTTGAATGCATCATGCCAGGGATACTCTGGGAGCCCTGTGGCAGTGACCCTGCTCCCCCGATCTAATTGTCCTATTTACCGGCAGCCTAGTGCTGCTGGTGATAAGAGGAAGTGCTTTATCTTATTCTGCAAAGCCAAAGAGGCTTCAGCAGAATCCCATAGGAAACAACAGATGACACCATCCTGAGATGGCCTTTCCTGTCTGTGCAATGCAAAGCTTATCAAAGCTTGATGCATTGCAGAACATCGCAGTCCCCATATAAATCTATGGGGGCTGTTATGCTGCACGATATTTGCCTAAACGGAGGAGATTTCGTTAAGCAGTGTATGCATAGCAAACATACTTAAATAGTAGTTTCCGCATCTTTTAAGTGTCAAATAAGCTTGATGCATAGACCCTGCAGTGTTAAAGGACTATGTAAATGTAGCATTATCTATGAAAGGACCTGTGCTGCATTGATGAGTGGACCTCAAGTTTTGTGGTCAGTATGTGATTTGCCTTTTTATGCTATGGCTCTGGTTTCATCACCTCTATTGGTAATATACCCCCTTTTTTTAGAAAATTAAAACATGTGTCTCATAAATAGGATTTTCCTAGAAATATTTTTTTCTATGTGCAGATCCTGCTACTAGGATGTATGTGAAGCCAACACAAAAAAAACAAAAATCAAAGAGGACCAGTTATTTCCAAAATCTATTGTGTTATATTTTTGTCTGGCCATAACTTTTTCTAATTATAGTTTATACTTATTGTTTGTTTATATGGTGTCAACATATTGCACAGTGCTTTCTAGAGAATACTGACTCATTCGCATAGTCTCTTCTCATTGATGCTTACAAGTTAAATTCCCTTCCACACAAATATATTAGGGTCAATTTTGGCAGAAAGCAATTTTTCTACCAGTGTGTTTTTGGACTGTGGGAGGAAACCAGAACATACAAAGTGACAGAGATAAGGCCTTAGTTGGAAATTAACTTAAGGCTCCAGCAATGCTAATAATCATGTCACCCTAATCACTTAAACAAATGCCTACCAGGTTGATCAATAAATACCTATGTGACAATTGGGTTAATTTCACTAGTGCAAATTCACTAAATTTGCACTAAAACAAAACAGTTACACTATCATTGGTTCCTATGGGCTACGTTAACTTTTTCCTTTGGATCTATTTTAATAACATGTCACTTATCAACAAAAAAAGTACAATATAAATAATTTTCTATTTTGGAATCATGTATTTTTATTTAGGCTATAGGTAATTGTGGTGGGCATTGTAAGTATGTACTATATTATGAATTAAAATTTAATATTTTTTTTATTTAAACATATTAGTGGTATTCATAAATTATTGAAGTAGAAAGCTGATTAAGTCAATGGGCCTGAGTCATTAAAGACACGTTAAGAAAAGGTCTCAATTCATAACAATAATAAATGTATAAAGAACTCCCTGATTTTTATTTACTGTGTGGTTACTTTGTGACCCTATCCTCCAGGAGGACAGGTGTAGGAGGGGGCGTGGTGACACGTCTTTGTGTTGCCATAGCCACTTTAAGCGCCGGGGGCAGGTCTTAATGACGCGGTTAAGCCCCAGCTGCCGATTTTCAATGCCGTGAATTTAGGCATTTTTTAGGACTCGGGCGGGTTTGAAAAACCAATTCGATTCTAGCTGTCATTTATTTAGTACATTATACAAAATGACAGCTAGAATCTGATTGGTTGCTATAGGCAGCATCTCCACTTTTTAAACCCGCCGGAAAACTCTCAGCTTGATACATTTACCCCCGGGAGGGTTGCCTACTCTTCTGGGAGACTGGGAGGACTTCCCGAAATTCAGGAGTGTAGGCAAGCATGGGTAACACTATTTTAACTTTCCTTCACAGGGCTTGGAGTGTTATCTATCTGCCTCTACAAAGTTAATATACTGAGCATTAGTGTACGGATACTGAATCCAGTTTCCAGCTTTTAGTAAAAACTACAATGAGCACTGACACTGCATTTCTCATAGTGATTATGAAGATGGATGAAATTTTCAAAACTGTTTAATGGAACATTCATTTCAATCAGCTGTGGAAATTTTAACATTTCTCAGGTGAAACTCATCCTTAAACGTTTATTCTTACAGGTTCTTTTTTGTATTATGACAAAGGGGGTGAAAGAGACAGATCCCTTGGGAATTTTTTTTTAAAAATTGCCAGTTATGGAAGGGGTTTGAGATAGATAAGGTACTTTGGCATCTGCAGATATAATATTGGCAGATGTGTAGAGAGCTTCTTCAGCAGTCTCAACAGTTGTTTTAATTGGTGGTTGAAGCAGTACTGTAGCCTCTGGGTTGCCAGCTTCCAATCCAAATGTTGGAGCTGATTTAGGGCAACAGTTTGTGTCAGGGTTCAGTTTGGAGGAGATTTTGCTTTCTTCAAATACATTTACAGTAATTGCTGCATGTATAAATAGTGCTGTTTTGGAGGGGTCACAGGATGAAGAGCTGGAAAGCAAAATTTGAGCCGGAAAGGTGAATATACTGTATCAGTGCCCATTTGGTTGCAGTCATGCCATTTGATTTATTACTTCTTGTTACTGAGACAAGATTGATGTTGAGGCATGGAACAGAAGGATTCTCTAGAATGTAAAACCATTTTCTTCCAGTAGTTAGGCTGTCATTGTACTATTTCATCTGTACCTAGCAACAGATCAGGTGGTGAAGCCATGAGTCATTAGAGATGCTGGGCCTGAGTCATTAAGGCAAGTAAGGCAAGAAAAAAAGAGTAAATGTTCTCCGGGACAAACCATGTTACAATGGAAGGGGTGCAAATTAATTTATTATTTTGCACATAAGATAAATACTGGTTGTTTTTTCATTTAGCACACAAATACTTGTTAGCTTTATTTTTACACTGAAATTTAAAGTTGAACTAGGACGTGCCCTACCCCTACTATAAATCTGCGCCTACATTTTAAATTTACCTCCCCCTCCAATGCAACATGGTTTTGCCCAGATTCAAAGGTACTCCTTTTTTATGATTTGCTCTCCTTAATGACTCAGGCCCGCTGACTCCTTTCTCGTTGGCTCTAACATAGTCTCTGGTGTTACAGAGGTTGTTCAAAAACCAGTTATCATATTATCCCTCAACATGCATGGGTGTGTCAAGTTCTCACACTGGCCTTGTTGATCCATTTTCTGAACCTGGAGCCTGCAGTGTGCTGGTTTTCATGGGTGGATATTTCATTATTGTGCGTCATCTGCAATGCCTCAGTGTGATAGGGCAGATCAGGGAGCCATGTAGAGACCATAGTCCTCTGGCATGTTTGCACAAGAAACATGATGTGCTACTGAGTTGCTTCAGAGAGTTCAACCATGATACCTCTACTTCATCAGAGGGTGCTCTATTTTCAAATAATAGAGTCTTATCATACTTCAGAGGAGGAAGAGCCCTTTTCCTTGTCTGAGTTGCAATAACCTGGGTCTTTGACTAGAGACATTGTTTCTCACCTGCAGTTACCATCACCACCATCATGGAGAATATAACGCCTTAGAGATATAGGAAATAACAGTAAGACCAATACATGATACCCTATATGCACTGGCATCCACATTTTGTTACATCTGTCCCAAGCTGTTTCCAAAGGTGAGCAGGCTCTGGATATGTGCCATTTAGTTTTGTACTGGCATTTGTGCATGTACCATTGTGATGAAATTTAGCAGTTGGCGGTCACCCACAAGTCTATATGCACCTGAATATTAAGATTGTAATTTGGCACAGGCCACCACTGGATTTTCTCTTTCATTTCGGATTGTTAAATGTTGTGTTGGATATTACACATGCCGTGACTTCCTTTGAATTTGTCTTTCACCATTTCATCATTGTGTCAGCTTCAATTACTTTCACATGACCTTGTGTTCAAACAAGTTTCAACATCCTGCCACCACATTTGCTCTTCACTTCTGTCCCTGTTATGCCATCTGGCATGAAGTCAAAGCCTTTTCTCAATCTTAACCCTTCATCAAGTTTGTCAACAACCATAGTCTGGTCCTTTTACAATTGTTAGCTTGTTAATCTAAGTATCGTAGACAAATAAATGTTCCAATACAATTACACTTGGAATCTATGTGTTGCATTGGACGGCTGATTGAAGTTTCAGTATGGGTTCACATTGTGATGGATGCCTGTTTTTTTACAGCCTAGTGGGAGCTTAGTGTAGTGGGTCTAAGGCACAGAATTAGATTGGAGTGAAAATTTACTTATCTCTTATAATGATCGATACATCTGTATACTATCCAGTAAATGCAGCCCTGGACAACACACCAGGTACGGATCTTTAGTCATACCCTTAGACATACAAGTTTCAAATAAAGGGAACAAATGGAGGAGGAGAGAGATGACCGACAGTCTATGGTGTTTAACAGAAATAACTACTGTAGAAAAGGTGTAACGTTCAGTAACAACATAAAATTATCTCACACACACTTTTTGCTCTCAATAAAAGTTCAGACTTCTATTTTAAGCAATACATATCCATAGTCATCAATATATTGTAAACAGCTAACAAACAAAAAACTCAATTGTCATAATTTGCATACATTAAAACATACAGCAAACCAATAGAGGAATCGTATGCACATAATTCTAAACATAAATAAAGAATACAGACCTGGCTGTTTAATGCATCAGTACGAAAATCACGGGTGAAAACCCCACATAACACTTTTCCATTTGGTAGATCTTTATTGAACTGATTAGTTACTGTGGCTACCACTTGATTTACAAGAGCCTATATAGAACAAATGCATTATATAAGTAATGTACAGTACATACTGGAAATATTTTCTGGTAATATTTATAGAATAATTATTTTCATATTTAGCCATGTTGGTTTCCTTATTTTTAGATTTTATTTTTAAATACTTAAGCATGTATAGTACAATATATAAGTATATATAACACAGTAGAATAAATAGTGCAATGATCTACAATTTATGTCTGAAAATATTACATATTGCATTATGTGTGTCTACAGTATGACAAATGACTCGTATAGCAGTTCTCATTAGGTCTCAACAAGGGGACTGACTAGGCTAAATCTCTGAAACTAGTGCAAAAATTTAAATTAGTACAAACCTTATATAAATACAAATTACAAAGTCACTTGAGTGTTCAGAATTGCAACTGTATTTATGTGCACCTTTAGGCTTCAGGGGCTAATTCTGCAATATACATAGAAAAAAGAAGGCACCAGTGTACTATTTATACAAGTATTTAGGGGATTCTGCAGAGTTTAAAGCGCTGCAGACCAAAATGTAAATAGTAGTAAGTTTATCTACAAAAATGTTGTTGTCAATTAATCTCCTTTACTGTGTGGAGATCTCAGTTGTGTAGATTATTGTCTTGAACAGTAGAACATAGAAAAAAGTAGCAAAGTATAGTCTAGTATGATTATTGAATAACTTAATAAACAATAATCAATACACATAGAAAAATCTTAAAAATCATATCTGAAATAAATCCTGGTGAAACAGTAAGAACAATGGGCAGTGAAAGACCTTCCAGTGTTCTGAAGGATGATACAGAGGGTTGAAGTGTTCTTTGATGTTGTCTCTCAGCATTTTAGTTCTGTTATCAACATCACCCCAAGGAAGTTTCAGACCACTGGAGGCTCTTTCACTTTCACTGACCATCCTCCTGACTCGATGAATACTCGACTCGACTCGACTCGACTGACTACCAAGGGCACAGAGGCACCAGATTTTTTTTTCATTACAACTTTGGGCTTAATTCCAAGTTTATTCAAGACCATTCACTGCTTTTTTTTTTGCATAAATATACAGTGCATCTGGAATATGCAGGCTGTAACTGCTGCCAAAGGTGCATCAACAAAGTACAAAGTAATGAGCAAAGGTTGTGAATACTTATGTACATGTGATTTCTTAGTTTTTTATTTTTAATAAATTTGCAAAAAATCTACCAAAAACTTTTTTCACGCTGTCATTATGGAGTACTGTGTGTAGAATTTTGAGGGGAAAAAAGGAATTTATTCCATTCTGGAATAAGGCTGTAACATAACAAAATGTGGAAAAAGTAAAGTGCTGTGAATACTTTCCAGATGCACTGTACTACACTACTTCTGGTGCCTCTTTTTTCTATATGTTTATTTGTAGAATGAGCACCTGAAAACAAAAGGTGCACATAACAATGGCTGCCGGACTGAACATTCAAGTGACATTATTATTTGTATTTATATGAAGTTTGTGCAAATTTTACTTTTTTGCACTAGTTTCTGTCTATAATGTTTATTGAATATTCAACATTGTTCTATTTACTTCAGAGCTAGCGGTATAAGTCCTTAATTTATTAATTTTAATTTAATATTTTAGGCACTATTTTCTATATGATTATATATATATATATATATATATATATATATATATATATATATATATAATACATAAATGATTACTAATTAAATTATTAATGTTACCTGCCAGCTTGTGTGTGCAGTTACATCTAAATAACACAAACAGGTCCCCATGAAATGTAGAAGTAATTCAGGTGCCCCACCCCCTCAGAAAAGCCCACTGTCTTGTACGCTTCTCCCCACTGCCGCTTCTTACGCATGTAGAGCAAGCGGATATGTCAGTGCTGTTGCCCCCCCCGTGTCAGGCTGGGAGTGTGGCATTAGATTGTGACACCATTGTGTATAATCAACTGTTAAAGGTAGGGTAGGGGTATTTGGGTCATTGGTAATCAAAAAGCGCAGCAATGAGAAAACAAGCAGGCATGCAAATGTATGATAATCCTTTGGAATCACACATGACATTAAAAATGATGAATATGTGTAGAACTAAGTATCAAACCAGCAGGTTCCTAATATTTTCCATGCCATGAACAGGGCCGGACTGGGACTAAAAATCAGCCATGGCATCTCAAGCATACAGGCCCATCTCTGTTGCTGAGCATGAAAAAAACTGGGTGCCGCTAAGGGTGTGGCCACATTATGTTGGGGGGGTGGTCAAGATGGGGCATTGATACACACATTACATACATTATAATAAAACATTACATTTATCAGGCCCTCCCTACAATGCCACCCTCCACCCCAGAAGCACATTACAACACCCCCAGTCCACTGTACTTATCTATGCTTCTAATGCTGCTGACATCCATCAGGATGGGAACTTCCTGTAGAGTGAGCAGGGAAACTCTTAGTCTCACAAGATTAATAAATCTCATGAGACTTAGAGCTCTTCGGCTTGCTCTGCAGGCTGTGTCCTATCCAGGGACTGGGAGTAGCTATCCGCTCCCTCCTGCTAACCAGAGCTGGACTTAGTCTCAGGGGGCCCTAAGCACTTAAGACAGGGGGGCTCCTATGATGTAATATGGTTATTAGACATATTTTCAACAAATACATACGCAATACTGTGAGTATTACTATTAGGTGCACACAGTTCTGCCTTCACAAGCAGTACAATGTGAAGTAGGACATACCTCCCAACGGTCCTTGCAGTCAGACCAAATCCTGACTAAGCGGGACAGTCACCCACCAAATTCAGGACAGTTAGCAGACTGTGCTGGTCTCTCTTACCTGTCTTGTCATTGTCACCACTTGTGGTTGCTGGTGTCTTTAGATCAGTTGCTGCTTGTCTGGATCCTGGAATGTTGGGGGCCCTATTTGGAAAAAAAAATGGGTACATGAAAGTTAGAAAACTCCAAACAGCACCGATGTTAACTCAATATAGCACCCACGTTATAAAATTAGGCCTCGCTCCAGCCCCAACATTAAAATAATAGTATTCCCATTTAATAAATAAATCTATTTCCCTCCCTCCAAAAAACCTCAGCAAGAAATTAAATAGCATTTATGTTTAATAAAAATAACCATTTCCCACAAACATCCCAGGCATTAAATAATTCATAATCACATTTAATAATTAGACCTCATTTTCCCCAAACAGCCCCACATTCACTTAATAGCACACATTATAGTCATAAACTGTCACCCACACACATTATAGTCATATACTGTCCCCACACACATTGGCCATTTTTATTTTCCCCCTCCTACAGCCATTGCCCCCCACCCCTGCAGACATTTTCAATCACCCCCTCTTCCCCTGCAGACATTTTCAATCACCCCCTCTTCCCCCTGCAGACATTTTCAATCACCCCCTCTATCCCCTGCAGACATTTTCAATCACCCCCTCTTCCCCCTGCAGACATTTTCAATCACCCCCTCTTCCCCCTGCAGACATTTTCAATCACCCCCTCTTCCCCTGCAGACATTTTCACTCCCCCTCTTCCCCCTACAGACATTTTCACTCACCCCCCCTTCCCCCTGCAGACATTTTCACTCACACCCCCCCTGCAGACATTTTCAATCACCCCCTCTTCCCCCTGCAGACATTTTCAATCACCCCCTCTTCCCCCTGCAGACATTTTCAATCACCCCCTCTTCCCCTGCAGACATTTTCACTCCCCCTCTTCCCCCTACAGACATTTTCACTCACCCCCCCTTCCCCCTGCAGACATTTTCACTCACACCCCCCCTGCAGACATTTTCACTCATCCCCCCTTCCCCCTGCACTTTCACTCACCCCCCACCCCCCTGCAGACATTTATTGCCCCTCTCCCCCCTGCAGACATTTATTGCCCCTCTCCCCCCCCCGCAGACATTTATTGCCTCTCTCCCCCCCTGCACACATATTCCATTTGTCTCCCCCCCTGCAAACATATTCCATTTGTCTACCCCCCCTCCCTGCACACATATTCCGTTTGTCTTCCCCCCTCCCTGCACACATATTCCGTTTGTCTTCCCTCCTCCCTGCACACATATTCCGTTTGTCTCCCCCCCTCCCTGCACACATATTCCGTTTGTCTCCCCCCCTCCCTGCACACATATTCCGTTTGTCTGCCCCCCCTCCCTGCACACATATTCTCTACACTTACCTCAACACTGACAGCTGCCTCCACTGCAGCTCGTCCTATGCGGGAGCCAGGCCGGCGCACAGAGCCGTCATGACGTCACACGTCATGACGGCTACACACAATTTTTATTTAATCGGGGTATCACAGGGAGCCGGAGCGGCCCATACTGCCATCGGCCCTTCTGGCATTTGCCAGAAGTGCCAGATGGCCAGTCCGGCCCTGGGCCATGAACAACACTTCTTCAGTGGATGTAAAAATATTGAGTGGTGAGTGTGGCATGTAATACATTTATCAGCTGCTGAGTAGAAAGCAGGGTCCACTGACATTTATGGGTCTCACTGTCATAGATTATTTTAAAGGAATCTAATAATTTTGAAGATTTATACACAATTTTCTAGTTTGGATCATCTCCTGCTGATTGGTTTCTATTTGCTGCTGTTGAGCCACTGTCTCAGCCATGTTATTGTAAATCATGCCCTCTGTCAATTCTTGCTTCCCTGACTTTATTGTGACTAATATATCAAATAAGTAACTAAATTACAAAGTAAATGTGTTAATTATATATCATGTTAAAACTTTAAATTAAATGTATGAGGATAGGATTATAGCAGGTAATCCAACTGTGTGAAGAAAGAACCATTTAAGCCTGTAAACCTTACCTTAGTTGGAGCGACATAAACCACGATCGCTTCATTGCTTTGTTTTAGAACTTTCTCCATGCAGTAGTAAGATGCATATGTTTTCCCTGAAGATGTTGGAGCGACTATAACTGCAGATTCATTATTATCAACCACATCAAGAAGCTCTCTCTGATGGTAGACACAGAGGTTCACAGTTATTTTACATGATACACAGAAATGCATAATATATAGATATGTAGATATTAATGCAAATTGTAGTATTTATATGGTTTTTAATTTATTCCTAATGTTAACCCAATAATAGAAGGATATAGCAATATAGCACAGTAAGTAGGATTATCTGGAGACTACTGGTTTGTTATGTTAGGGATTTTTACATAGTTCAAGTGCTAAGCACATAGTGATCAGTAAAGATTATTTACAGTGGTCAGTGCAAAAATACACATTTTACAGAGTACTGTACTTGAATATGACACATTTGTGCCTGCCTACAATGTACATAACTTTGCAGAATGGAAGCCGACTGTTTTATGTAATGTCTGAGCCTCTATACCATAATCCTTCAATTGTAACTTTTTTACTTCGACAAAGCAGACTTACAGGTACTCTGTTGTCCCCTACACACAGTACTTACTAGTAGGGTTATTTCAGTAATCAGACAAAAGGATTGGAAGCATAGTCAAAGGAACCAGGGTCCCATGAGAACAGACAGCAAATATTCAGCATGCAGAAAGAGTGGTCAAATCCAAGCTCACGTGAGGAGGACAGGTGATGCTGAATAAGACTAAAACAAGCACAGAAGTCAGAATACATCAAGTGCACCCAGACTAGACCAATGGTTTGTGCCATCTCTGTGGAGTTTTGGGTATGAAAGTCTGACTGAAAGGAGTCCAATGTGTTGTGTGAGGCATTTGGGGAGAGTGTAGACAAGCCTCTCCCAGAAGATGGAACGTTAATCGGAGAGATGATTTGGATCAGAATTAGTTTTTTCAGAATAGAAATAATAGTCACATGCTTGAATAACAATGGAAAGATACTATTGTAGAAAGAGATTACAGATAAATGTTTAGGCTAAGATGAGCACTTGTGACAGGGATCAACAGATATGTGAGGGCATTGGGTCAAAGGGACAGTGCTGAGTGGGAGGAGAAGAAGAGCAAATGTCTTCTTCAATTGTGGGATGAAATAAAGAGAAGGTGTCAGAGGGTAAAAAAAATGTATTCATATCCTAAATTAAACTTGTCTTAATATGTAGGTTACACTAGTCAATTTACCCTGAATCTAATGTTAACTAACTTAAGGAGGTTAATGGAATTATGGTAATGCGCTTCATTTAAGTATTAGATATTTCTACATTGTACAAGTTATAAATTTAACTCAAGCTTTGTAAACATCTTTCCCATATGGAAATATAATGACATGCCCTGATTTAGATTAAAAACAATTATCTAATTTGTCTAGGTACAAGTATTGTGGCCATACACAGTGCAAAAGGCAAAATAATAACTGTGATTTTAGGAGGGTCTGGCTTTAACTAATATAATTTCTAAATAAAATAAATGTAACTCAAGGGGACCATTCCACAGGAAATACTGATACTTTAAATGCATAAAGCACACATTTCGCATTAAAGTAATTGTTGTACTCTGTCTCTTTATATTTACTTGTGTCCATTACCTGCCATGTGTCTGGTATGAAATGTTCCACCCTTGCATCAGGGTCAGATCTCTCATCTCTCAACAAATGTGGTCCCATATACTGCATCTGGAAACGTACTGAGCCCACTCCAACTGCAAATCCGATCTCCTTCTTCTCTTCCTTTGTGCTGGGTAACTGTAATTTGAATAATTTGTTAATTTCATCTGATTATAGTACAATTATAATACCACCTATTTTCTGACTTGCTGTCACTTACCTTGTAGGGAACTTTTCAGTCTGCATTTAATTTTGTCTTGAGTTTCAATAAAAGCAATTCCTCTGACCTATTGTGTCAACATTGTTTCCATATTAAATTTTCTGATTTTTAAACTGGATTATAACTCTGGCGCCGCGGCGCGGGGGGGTGGAGGTGGCGACTATCAAAGGCATTGGTAGTCAGTGGTCAGCAAGAAGCAGCCAATCGCTAGGCTGCCTAGGAGGGGTTAATGAAAATGGCTGCAGGGGGTTAAGGAAAATGGCTGCAGGGGGGGTAAAAGAAAATGGCTGCAGGGGGGGTTAATGAAAATGGCTGCAGGGAGAAATGGGTGCACTGTAGGAGGTAATGAAAATGGCTACAGGTGGCAATGACTGTAGGAGGGTGTAAGGGAAATGGCTGCAGGGGGAGCAATGACTGTAGGAGGGGGTAAGGAAAATGGCTGTAGCGGTATTTAAAAAATAGAGCAGCTTTGGGGGGCATAATCTCATGATTGTGTGGCGGTTACATGGATGCTCTCTGTGGTCTCAGCAATCACTAGGGGCCTGATTCATTAAGAATCTTAAATGAAGATGATTCTTATTTCAGTCTCCTGGACAAAACCATGTTACATTGCAAGGGGTGCAAATGAGTGTTCTGTTTTGCACATAAGTTAAACACTGACTGTTTTTTCATGTAGCACACAAATACTTGATAGCTTAATTGTACACTGAAATTTAAAGTTGATATTTGTGTGCTACATTAAAAAACAGTCAGTATTTAACTTATTAAATATTAGTGAGATGGGGCTGGTAGAGATTTGTATTTGATTGACCACAAATATTCAGATATTGCTTATATATGCCTGTCCAATGGGGTACAGCTGGCCATAATGGAGTGTTTTGTTTTAACTAAAGGGCCTAATCATTCAGGGTTTCATTCAGGGTTTGTTAACAATTTGCATTATAATAAATTTTTGCATTTTCAAAACAGGACGCTAACTTTCCAGAAGTCAGCGAGAGGGTAACAAAGCTGTAAGAGAGAAGAGCAAGAACAGGTAAGAGGCAATAGCACAATCTGTTTAAATTTGAATGCCGGAGATTACACCTGAACATTCATATTCAGAATTCCTTTACACCTATATATTCGGGGGGAGGGGCGCTGCGGCCGTATTAGCCTAGGGCGGCCAGAACCCTTAATCAGGCCCTGTCCAAAACGCCTTTTATACAGGAAGTCCGTCATTGCACTTCTGGTTAATGCATTCCAAACTGGAACGTATAGCTCCGATGTGTGCATTTGATAGTGGAGGTTCACTATTGCATCTCCTTGGTACATGTCTTAGGTACTCATGGTGAATACACACCTGCTAGGTAGGTGTCCCAGTGACTCACCTATGTAAATCACTCACGCTGTGTTTGGTTGCTATAGTAAAAGCCTGTTCAAGGGTTTGGAACTTCCGGTTTAAGCATTCCTGGGTGGAATGCATATTGTTGGAGTGCCTCATAGAGAATACAAGGGAGGCATTGCCTCATATATTTTGCAATGGTATGCAGACTATCACCTTTTGATGAATCATGAGCTGCAGCTGAAGACAATCTGGGATTGCATAAGATGTCAGATAACTACATGTTTTTTTTTAATATCTGTATTTTCTGTTGTTCTATGTGGTTGTCTTGGCAAAGGTCCAAATGTAGGACTGAAACGTCGATTTATAATGTGAGATATGGAATTTAATTAAAAGAAAATGAAAACAGAAATGGTGATTGTATCTTTTAGTAAACTGCCATGTATTTTTGCCGCTACCCCGCCACTAATTTTAACCAGTCTCTTACTGCACTTTGGCCAAAATTTGTGAAAATTTGGACAGTTGTGAAGAAATCATTAGAAAATAGACTGTAAAGGAATGTTAATGCTATAAATAGTAATATAGGAACACAAACAACTTAAAATCACGTAATTTTACATATTTTTCAAAAATTTTTAGTAAACTCAGATCCAAATCAAAAACCAAAACCTTTCAGGATTTTTGGACAAAACTAGTAACAAAACCAAAACACAGACGTTTTAGGACCAAAACCACATCCAAAACGAAAACACGGGGTCAGTGTATATCTCTTAATTACTGTTATTACTCTGGCCTCATCTGGTCACACACTCTTATTTGACCATCACCAAAAGCTAATGTAAGGTGCCCTCTGGCTCACTTTAAATAATATACCCAATCTAGCACACCGTTTTCCAGCAGAGAGTTACACTCTGTAAGATTTAACAGACTCACCCTTACAAGATATATAGCTCTATTTTAGAACAACAATGACATTTTTTTTTTATAAATGACAAAAATTAGTCACAGCACTTATACAAGTATTAAGCTTAAACAGACTTAAACAAGCTTATAGAAATGCACACTTAGAACTTAAGAAAACGGAAAATCGATATATATCACCATTAGTACAATATTGTCATACTAATAAAAGAATAGGAGAAACTGGTATATCTCCAAAAAAGAATTGTTCACCAGGGCATCAGGTAGAGTTGGACCCATTTTCATCCAAAACCTAGACGTAAAATCCTTTATTAAAAAAATAAATAAATTATGCAACTATAGATTTACTCTAAGTTGCACATTTGTATGTTAAATGTGTCTTTTACAGGAAGATACATTAAGTGTATGATACGTTTTAAGTGCATGGCATGCTTTCATGTGTCATGATGTGTTAGAGATGCCAGTCATCAACATCAAAACAATGATGATTGCTACATTTTAATGTAGAATTTTAAGAAAAGAAAAATTAATAAATAAAAATGGTGTCCCTCCAAACGTAATGTAAGCACAGCTTATAGCTTCTGGCTGGTTGCTTCCATTTGCAGGGGGACAAACAGAGTGGGGGCCAACTGCAAATTTTGCAACCATCTGGTCACACTATAACAGGGAAACTTGTAGCGTGGGCAGGGCCGCCATCAGGGGGGTACGGGGGGTACTGTTGTACCGGGCCCGGGCTCACCAGGGGGCCCGGTACAACAGCTTAGCACAGACTTACCTGGGGCCCGCCGCTGGTCTCTGCAGCCAGGCACCAGGATCCGATCGCAGGGGTGGAGGATTCATTCCCCCTGCGATCATGTGCTCTGCCTGTGATAGATCACATGATCGCAGGGGGAATGATTCCTCCACCCCTGCGATCGGATCCTGGTGCCTGGCTGTCACCGTGACAGCCAGGCTGAAGACAGAATAGTGGAGACCAGCGGCGGGCCCCAGGTAAGTATGTGTTGCTCATGGGGGGGCGCTCATGGGGGGGGCACTCATGGGGGGGTGGGCCCGGGTGGCACAGGGGCCCGTACTGGGCCCGATTTTTTCTGAAGGCGGCCCTGAGCGTGGGTCCCTCATGTGACACAAACGCTAGCCTGCTCAGTACAAGGCTGAATTCCCTAGCGGAATCGGGCACCTAGTGTTGAGAGCACTGGAACGTCTCCCAAAACCAGTGAGCAGTGGGTGTTGGGGTACTAATGCAAAATAGTTTAAAAATAGCATTTTTTGTATACATTACTGGACCCAGCAAGTCCTGGCAACTATAAACTGCTTGGTTATGCTGGCACTTGTAGAGCTACAACTGACAGCATACTCATGGCTTCCAAAGAATCCTGGAGCTTGTAGAACTCCCGAACTACAAGCACAAGAATGCCCCTAGGCCCCTATGCCTGTTGGGACCTGTAGTAGTGCATAAAAATCATGTTAAAAAAAACCACACACACAGAAAGACTACCCCAAACCCTCTTTCACCAAATTATTATTCACATATTTCCACAGAGATCCTCTTCTTTCTTGCATCTTTTAATCCAAAGTAAAAACGCTCAACTGCTCCTTGAGGAGCCCCAAAGTGAATGACAGGCCAGAAGACCTGTCTGCAACTAACCAATACAGAGCAGCTTTATCCTGATTGGTCAGAGAGTGAGAAAGTTGCTCTGATTTTTCCTGATTGCTTTGCTCTTTACTGTTGTGTGTTTTTAAGATGCAAATGAGGTACTGATGAGTAGTGTTGCAGGTGAAAAAAAAGGTTCTAATTAATTAAGAGCATTGTCTAAGGGTATGTATCAACCTGCAGTGTTGTATATTTAGAAACACAACAAGCTAGGTTTTGCCTTTAATTAAATTGCCATTTTATATCTTGCCAGCATCATATCTTGCTGTAAATCAGTAATTTTACAACACCGTAGGTTGATATATCTTCCCCTAACTGTTTTAGTAGGCAGTAGTTTCAGGTGATAATTTTATTTTTCTGACATTAGCGTTTCTAGCCCGGAAAATATATACCTTCAAAACTATCAATCAGAAAGCAAAATGGGGTGTGCTTTATTCTATGTGCCTGGTGGACATAGGTGAATTTATGTGTGAAATCATGTTCTGTGCTTCTGTATTTTTCTTGCTTGCAAATATCTTGTTTTGCACTCAATCTCTATTTTGCAAAAAGAACATATTTCTTTATAATCGTAGGACAGAGCAAGCCTCCATAACCACTTAATAACTATTTTTCATACTTTCACATATTGTTCATGTGTGTATTAAAATAATTTATACCTCAGATGACATCAATGAACAGGCCAAGTTCTCAAATCCCAGTTTGCTGAGATAAGAAGCTATCTGGCATTTATCTTCCTTTTGTAGCATATCTTTGTGATTGTTCATGATTCCCTGGATTGTCTTTATAATTTCCACAACAATATTTATATCTCTTTGATCTTTCGCTGAAAAAAAGAAACAAAAAATAAATCAGATATACAGTCATGGCTAAAAGATTTGAGAATGACACAAATATTATTTTTCAAGTCTGCTGCCTCAGTTTTTATGATGGCAGTTTGCATATAATCCAGAATATCATCAAGAGTGATCAGATGAATTGCAATTGACAATAAACTGTATTCCAAAAACAACATTTCCACTGCATTTCAGCCACAAAAGGACCAGTTGACATCAGGTCAGTGATTCTCTCGTTAACACAGGTGAGAGTGTTGACGAGAACAAGGCTGGAGATCACTCTGTCGTGCTGAGTTAGAATAACACTGGAAGCTTTTAAAGGAGGGTGGTGCTTAAACTTATTGTTCTTCCTCTGATAATAATGGTTATCTGCAAGGAAACACGTGCAGTCATCATTGCTTTGCACAAAAAGGGCTTCACAGGCAAGGATATTGCTGCTAGTAAGATTGCACATAAATCAACCATTTATCAGATCATCAAGAACTTCAAGGAGAGAGGTTCAATAGTTGTGAAGAAGGCTTCATTGCACCCAAGAACATCCAGCAAGCGCCATGACCATATCCGAAAGTTGATTCAGCTGCAGAATCTGGGCACCACCTGTGCAGAGCTTGCTCAGGAATAGCAGCAGGCAGGTGTGAATGTATCTGCACGCACAGTGAGGCGAAGACTTTTGGAGGATGGCCTGGTGTCAGGAAGGCCAGCAATGAAGCCACTTTTCTTCACGAAAAAGATCAGGGACAGACTGATATTCTGCAAAATGTACAGGGATTAGACTTCTGAGGACTGGGGTAAAGTCATTTTCTCTGAGGAATCCTCTTTCAGATTTTTTGGGGCATCTGGAAAAACGCTTGTCCAGGGAAGGAAAGGTGAGCGCTACCATCAGTTCTGTGTCATGCCAACAGTAAAGCATCCTGAGACGATTCATGTGTGGGGTTGCTTCTCAGCCAAGGGAGTGGGCTCACTCACAGGTTTGCCTAAGAACACAGCCATGAATAAAGAATGGTACCAAAACATCCTCCAAGAACAGCTTCTCCCAACCATCCAAGAACAGTTTGGTGATGAACAATTTCTTTTCCAGCATCATGGAGCACCTTGCCATAAGGCAAAAGTGATAAGTAAGTGGCTTGGGGATCAAAGCATCAAAATTTTGGGTCCATGGTCAGGAAACTCCCCAGACCTTAATCCCATTGAGAACTTGTGGTTAATCCTTAAGAAGCGGGTTGACAAACAAAACCCCACAATTTCTGACAAACTCCAAGCATTGATTAGGCAAGAATGAGCGGCTATTAGACAGTATGTGGCCCAGAAGTTGATTGACAGCATGACAGGGCAAATTGCAGAGGTCTACAAAAAGAAAGGTCAACACTGCAAATATTGACTCTTTGCTCATGGATCTGTTACACCTGGTGTGCCTACTAGAGTAGAGTGACTAGGGTGACTAGGTGACTAGGTGCCTACCACTTTGGTAGAGAACATTGGCTGGGGACCATTGGGGGTGAGAGACCGGATTTCTTGCTCTGTCGGGGGACACTTATCCACAGCTTGGCTTGTAGAATCCAAACTGTTAAGGACAGAGTAGCATGAGATCCTGAACTGTGAAAGGTTCACCTTTAGCAGCCTTCTTTCCATGGAATTTGTTATATTCCACAGTGCTCGGTTGCACCCAGGACCTAAGCTTGAGTAGTAGCAGTTGTTGATCTAGCACTTTCCCAGTGAAAAGGGCAGAACACAGTAAGAGGTAGTAAGCAACCAGGATCTTATTAGCAGAACTCTGAGCCAAATAGGCAAGGGTTAATGTGGAATAGTCTGGCACTTGCCCAGTGAAGTGGACAGCACATGGTAGTAGGCAGTGAGCAACCAGACTATAAATAGCAGAACTCTGAGCCAGACAGGGAGGGTTAATGTGGAGTACAGACAAGCCAGAAGACAGGGCATGTAAATATAGGTGCAGATCCATTAAAGAAGCCAAAAGATCAAGAGAGGAGATGACAGCAGAATCTTTTAAACAAGCCAAGTGTCAGGGCAGGTAGATATTTAGGTGCAGATCCGTTTAGCAAGCCAAAAGGTCAGGAGTGGAGAAGACAACAGAGTCCTTTAAACAAGCCAGGTCAAATACAGAAAGACAGAATCAGGTCACGATACAAATGTAAGTCGGATCAAACAGGAACTATCACCAGCATCGGTGGTAGTCACATTAACGGTGTTGATAATACTGACAGTGACTATCATGAACCCACAAAAACAAAATGGACTTGCCCGACTCATAATAAATGATGACTGACCTTAACAATGACACAACCAGGCCCCCACAGTGTGATAACAAATCCCGATCAGCAGTAAGAACGTCAGCGTTTTTTGATGTCATTTTAAATTGTGACCTCTATATCAGTCTTTTTAAAGCGCCAATGTTGATTCTCATACCACCTAACTCTTACACTTAACGTTAGGAATAGGGTTAGGGTTGGTGTTGGTGTTGGGGTTAGGATTAAAAATAAGGTTAGGTTTAGGGACCCGGCATTGCCGTTTTAAAAATAGTGATATAGAGGTCGCAATTTAAATTGACATCAAAACAGGCTGCCGTTCTTCCTCCTGATCGGGATTTCTTATCACACTGTCGGGGACTTATTGTGTCATTGTTAAGGTCAGTCATCATTTATTACGAGTCGAGCAAGTCAGTTTAGTTTTTGTGGGTTTGTGGTAGTCACTGATGCATTGGTTAGCTGCCAGGAAGAGGTTTATAAAAGCAGCAGCACCAATCAGAAACTGCAGAATAACTAGCTGCATGGATATGGTAAGTAATAGCACAGTTGAACTGCCAGACTGGGAGCTGAAAAGAAGCTTGCTGATGTTTACCTAGGAACCAGCTGAATCAGTGAACTGTAGCATTGATCTACACATGGTTACAGCAGTAATGCACAGATGACAGATCAGGCAAACAGGAGAGATCCTATTTCTTAATCAGAAACTTACAGTGTGGCCGGGAACAGCATATTACAGCTGAGATGATAGCAGTGTATTTACAGCTGGGCCAGGAGAAACAGATTTGAAGTCTGGCCGGGAGAAGTATAGCAACAGTTTGGTCATGAGTAGAACATTTCCAACGTGATCAGGAGGAGCTTGGCCACAAGAAGTGTACTCGAGTCGTTACTGCAGTTTGGCCAGGAGCCAATTTGTTTTAGCTTTACTGGGACTCTACATTCTCTATTCAATAGATAGGAACTACAGCTTGGCCAGACCCAGTGTATCCTCAGCGTACTGGTGTACCCCAGTTGGATTACCTTGGGAACAGCATTAGGATCACTTGCAAAACTACATCTTGATCTAGGAACTGTATAAAGCAATTTCTATCTATCTATGTAAAGGTTGCCATATTATTGACTTTAGGATTCTATGGGGATTCCTATCAGGTCTGGTGATATTCTGGGTGTTGCTTTTATTTAATTGTGTATATTATTATAGCTATTGTTTTACAGTTGTGTTTTTGCATTTCTGTAGTAAAGTTACTGTAGCATCCATCTCTCCTTGCCTTTGTGATCTAAAAACCCTTAGATACCAGAGTTACATAAGTGTGTTATAGCCCTAACACCCTGGTATCCTCACAAATACTATAACCTATAAAAGGTTTACCTATGTGTCATGCCAATCATTTTTTTTTGCTACTCAGTAAGATTCTTTTAGGGACGTGCAAAAGTGCAAAACCGCAGTACAAATGCGCCTTTTTTAGCACGCCACTACTTTTGCTCGAATGCAACCATTTGTATGGCTATGCGCAAGGATCTACTGGCCAAGATGGCTTCATCTGTGGTGATGCACAAGTCTCATGTTGTAGGGGATGTTCTCTGCTTTGCATGAGGGTGTACCCATCTTTTCTCCCCACAAAATTGATTTTTATACCTTCTCTGAGACTGGACCACATTATACAATTTTAATAGGACACATTTCACAGCTTCCAGTAGCACTTTTGCATAGAAGTGCATTTCTAGACACACTTGGTTGCAATGTAAGTAGAAACATTCAAACACACAAAAGTTACTCATGTAGTAAAAGCAGTGCCAATAATCAGTCACCATAATTTAAGAATAAATTTAGTTAATCAATTCAGGATTTCAGAAGCAAAGTATAAAGATTAAAGGAATGAAATTGTTGGTCTTAAAGTGGTTGTAGGTTGGACTTGAGGTGAGGTGAATCCGCAAACCTGCAAAGATAGGTGCAGATTGATATTCAGTGAGCAGTTTCAAGGACAGTTAAGTGGGCGTGCACCTTAACATGTGATTGCTAGAAAAATATGCGCACTTGTGTAAATAGAAAGCAGTCATGATTGGCATTTTTATACATTTATAAATGAGGTCTAAAGCAATGCAATATGTGCAGGGGAAAAGGACGTTGTACTGCATATGTTAACGTTTTATTTATTATTTTATACTTTTTCTTGTTTACAGACTGTTTTCTATGCTATATTTACTATTATATGTAAAATACAGATTGTAGACTGGTTCTGTAGCATTCTAGCTAAATGTAAAGGTTAACACTGACACTTCAATTTAGCAACATAAATTCAAAATGCTATCTAACAGTTCCCTCCTGTTCCAAAACAGATATTATACAGGCACATTACTTATTTTAAAACAATAATAGGTATTAATAATATGTTAAATAAATAAAATGTATCTGCTTTTTCCCTACTGTGGGTTATGCATGTTTTCCACCAGCTAAATTGAGCAGATTAGTTTTTAACCCATAAAAAATTTAAGTAGTGTTGAACATACTACAATATACTAAAAGTTTTTCGTTTTCAGTCCTCTTCGCCAAGCAATATCTTGATTCTCTGTTTTGTGCATTTCTTCAATCACACCCATCCCACTGCCCTTGACTCTGTCGCCTGGCAATAAGAATCTTCGTTTCTGTCTCCAACTCAAACTGCCCTGCAAACTTCGATCTTCAAAAATGCTCCAAGAGGGAGATGTGCTCTCTCACTGTTTTCCTTCACTTCTAGTTCATTCTCTACTCCGGTAGTTCTGCCTTGTCACTCTCTAAACAGTCCTCATTCAATGCTCTCATTTCCTCCCAATCTGCCAACCTCCTTTTCCTCTTTGCCACCTTCATATCCCTCCTCTCCCCTCCCTCTACCCATTCCCCTCCTCACTCTCTGCTCTCGACTTTTCTACCCACAACACCTCCAAAATTGATTCCATACGTTATGATATCTCCTCCCATGGGTGGCATAGTCAGATCACCCATTGGGAAACCTAGGCTCCCATCTAGGGCTCAATGGGCACTGAGGGGCCTGACTTATCCTAACCAATTTTTATGTTTTCTTTTTTGACAAATGGAGGTCGGACCGGGACTCAAAACATTATGTTGCCAAGGTCCCCATGGGGTCTTAATCCAGGGTGGTAACAGAGCCTCTTAACCCCTGCAAAATAACCTGATTTTAAAGAGATATTCCAATTATTGGGATAATCCACTATTAGCATAAAGAAAAAAGTATATATTGAACTGATACATCGCATGCTATAATTTATTATTTCTGATACATAAAAAATACAATAAATAAAAATACCTACATTTAGTTTTGCACTGTTCAAGCCACATTTCAAAGTAGATTGTTAATGCTCTATTTTGTGCCTGATATTTCACATTAGGTGTCTGAAATGACTTCATAAGTGTTTCCATCTGTTTAATTCCAGAGAAGAAATCTCCCTTGACTTCTTTTTCCCAAGATGAAGCCAGGGTCTTCCATTGTTGATGCTCCTTGTTTTCTTCTTTGGCTTTGTTCTTTTCTACATTCTCTTGTATAATTTTATCCTTTTTTTTCATCTGTAAAAATAAATGTATTTATTATATATAAATATAGTTATGTGAAAATGTGTCTTATTCTGCGGATGTTTAAATGAGATGGTTGTCTGCTAAATGGCTGTTCTTTATAGCTGCAGGGAGAATGGTATATGGTCTGTCTAGGTCTCTCAAATACTATGGTTACATTTTAGCACTTTGAGATGTTCGGGCATCTTTGGATAGGAGGTGGGCTGAATATGTATTGCTACTTCCTGTTTGGTTAGTAGCAGTGATCAGTCAGGGAAGGAATATTCCTTACTGACAAACATGAGTGAGCTAGGGGTTTATGTTTCCCCAGTGAGAGATACTTTACAAGTCAGTGACAGGCAGATATATCCTGCTTTTAAAAAGAGTTATATCAGGTGCCAAATTATGTACTTGGACCCACAAGTCTATTTGGAAGCTTCCCCTGGACTTTGGTATTTGCCAATTTATCAATTTACCAATTTACCCTTTTCAAAATGGTGTTTTAAGCAAAGCCTTTAAAAAGACATAAAACATAAGACATAAAACTTGTGGCATTAAGTATTACTGATAGACAAAACATGACTTGTTGCAAGGACTGTGCCATAATAAGATAGAGAGTTACTTTATTCAAACACCTAAGAACTGCAGGTAGGTGGGTAGGTATGAAAGCCTCTATATTTATCTGTGTTCATTCAGTACTGAGGAATATCCCAAATTGGTGAGTAGTTTTATAACAAATATTTTTAGTTCACATATTGGATTAGCAATCCAATCAAGGTCCAATAACATTAGTGTAGTCTATTCAGGCACAAAGAGCCTGAATGGGCTATCACTCTGCATACATAGCTAAATAATTGATCCCTATACTGGCATGTTCTGTTTAATTGTATATGCGGATAGCATAAGGAAACTCGTACCTTTTCTAAAGAAACTATCTCTCTCTCCCTCTCTCCTTCCCACTCTCCTTTTCTCTATCACTCCCATTCTCTGCCTTTCACTCTTTGTGGCTCTCTCCATCTATTTCTTTCTTTCTTTCTTTCTTTCTTTCTTTCGTTCTCCTTGCAATGTAATTCCTGCATACTGCTGTTTAGAAAACATGACCAGCTCGCCTTGACTGTATGATGCAACAACATTAACTTTGCAATTATTCTTGAACAGAGAATTAATACCTGTGTGCAAAATTACTTAGTAACAACATAGCAGCTGTAAGTGAATAACTTTGTGCAAAATCATATTGGCATCATTATTCACACCTCAATAAAACAACTCCTTAATGTGCTCATCTGTAAGATTATTGTAACATTTTTTTATAAGTGTCCATTATTGCCTTTTTTTTAATTATTTTTAAAGTAAATATGTGTGCCTATCATGGCTACTTCATCATAAGATAGTTGTGTCTCACCTGGGGTTCTTTCTTATTCCCAGAAACCTTGTTAACCTTTTTCAGTTCTTGCTGATCAGTATCCAATATAATTCTTTTAGATGTTTTCAAGCCTAAAGATTTTCCATAACGATGCTGAAAGGTCTGGAGTTTTTGATAAGTTTTCAGTGCATACTTATCTGTTAGTGCATCTGTCAAAAATGTAATGTATATTTTATTATTGTAAAATACAGGATTGGGATCTATTTTTCAGAATAATCCAAGCTTAGGGCCTTGTGTAGAGTTGGATGCATTTTAAATAAAAAACGCAGATGAAAAATGCGTTCAAGAGGCAGACGCAAATACGTGTGCATGCTGAGTTAGACGTATGTCTGCAACAGTCGCATATGCTACAGGTTGATGTTAGGTGTACATTAAACATAGTTAGGTCCACCGCTGCATATGTGGCCAGTGCAAGATACAGCTGCGTGACGATTCGGAGCAGGGCGTATGACGCAAACCATATGCTGTATTTCTCAATAAAGATAGCTCATAGAAGCCAGCTCACAGCAGATACATTATTGTCCCTTGTGTATTGTTTCCATATAGAATGCTACATCAACAGTGTGCATGATTTGGATACTGTTTACTGCAGTACTGATTATTCTGTGTCAATGATTGTGTACGTTGTGTGATACACTTACAATTAATGACCCAACATGTACTTTAGTGTTGTGACCATTGTGTTTATTTCTTGAGTACAACTTTATGAAAAAAAATCTTTCCTATAGTGTGTGCTGGCAGTGTTAGCAAGAAAATGCACCAATTGCACTTACACCGTAAAAGAATCAATCATTCCAAACACGCCCACACCTATAGACTTACCATGTATCTAAATTTTCTCCTTCTTTGGCACAATGGTTGTAAAGCTTGAAAGTAAGAAATGCAAACACACAAATATCCTATGAAGTAAGCACAATAAGCTGAAAAGGGCAATCGGCAATCAGCCAATCAGAAGCGGCTAGCTTAAATCCCTAGATTATCCTATTACCATCCTCTACACAGCTAACGCAAGACAACAACCCTCTGACCAACATTGCCACACCCACAGCCCACTCAATACTTTTACCTTTGCATTCTAGCTGGTCCATTGTGCAATATGATGTAGCACATGCCCTTGTGTTTCAAACTCCCATTGTCCTATAGATTGTAAACTTGCGAGCAGGGTTCTCTTACCTCTCTGTCTGTATGTATTACCCAGTATTGTCTTATTAATGTTTGTTCCCAATTGTAAAGCGCTATGGAATCTGCTGGCGCTATATAAATAAATGTTGATGATGATGATGATGATGAGCTAAAGCTGCTGATCATCAACATAATCAGTGTGTATTTTACCCAGCTCCTACAAGAGATAAACCTACTGACATGGGTATAGTCTGTGTCCAGGTCGCAATTTCGAGAACAAGCCTTTACTGTACTCAGCCTACGCTTGCACCACCCTTCCCTGTTCCGCCACTCAAAGCGTAAGTGGGAGATACTGCCGAGTTTGCATACATAATTTTAATGTGCATGCGTGGTAAGAAAATGCATATTTTTTTGCAAAAAATATGCATACGTCCAACTCTACGTGAGGCCCTCAGAGATTTCTGGATAAGAGGTTTTTTGTAATACGGAGCAACATTACTAAAATATAATAATTTACATTTAAAAATGACCCTTGTCTTTCCCCACAATCTCCCTGTCGCAATAATTATTTCCATTCAAGAACTTTATGGATAACTTTGAATCTTACACCTGTATTATGACCTGTGCCAATAAATAGCTGTACAAAATCACTAAAGATGCATTTATTTACAGTTTTTAAAAATGAAATTTCTCTGATTAAATTGTCATACCTCAAACCTTGTATTAACCTGAATTCTAAACACCTAATAAAGAGTTAACAAAAAATAACACATGTTTGAACTATGCTCATTCTTTAATTATAACACAGTTAAGTTGAAGTTTCAGCCCTCTCTGAAAATTAGGCGTGTTTCTTTAACACAAATAATTCTGGTTTCCTATAAAAAAACACATTGGGGTATATTTACTAAACTGCTGGTTTGAAAAAGTGGTGATGTTGCCTATCGTAGTAACCAACCAGATACTAGTGATTTATTTAGTACATTCTACAAAATGACAACTTCAATCTGATTGGTTGCTATAGACAACATCTCCACTTTTTCAAACCCGCAGTGTAGTAATATACCCCATTGTCTTATTCAGTTTTCCCTTGAATTGTGGGACTAAGACACTGAGGACCTTCAACTTCATGTAAAGCGGTACAAAACTTGTTACTCAAAAAAGGCTATGTAACATTACAAATTTAAATAGCACAATCCATCATTTTGTTGTAATAAAATAAGATCACACACAATTGTTGTAACAGTATTGCCAATGAAAAAAATAAATAATAACGGGAGTACATAATTATTCTCCTGCCTGAGGCTGTCATTGCTCTTCTCATTCCTTACGCAAACAACCAGAGATATTTGTTTAGAAGCTATGTACACTTTAAATGACAAATATTATATTTAAACATTATTAGATCTATTAGATCTATCAGCACAGTAAATACAAATAATTTAGATCTTTCCATCAATTCATTTTACTCCCACAAAACTTGCCTGAAAAAACTACCACAGTTGCCTCATTATAGGCACACCTCTGTTTACAAACAATGTACAGTTGTATAGTTATGTACTAATAGTATATTTAAAAAAATATATATTTATTTTTCTTTACTGTTGTATTCGTGCTTTGTCCTGTCATAGTGATCACTGAGTGGCTTTCCAGAATGCCAGTGGACAAGTTCATCATATGATTTCATTTTTGTCAGGTGCGGAATAACTGGATCGTCACTAAATAAAATAGTAAACAGAATACATATTGCTCATGAAAGTGAAAGGGAACATTTACATATATGTTATAGCTCAATATATATATTGTATTGTATTTTTTTCCAAAGAAATCAAAAGTTTTCAAAATTGCTGGTTATTGTAGTGCCACGCCAGTTGATTTACTGAGCTGTGAGTTGTGTGTGGTCCATAAAAAATTGCTATTTGCCTGTGTGGAAAGCTAAAGCAATTGATTTTCAAAGAAAGCAAAGGTTCTAAAAATTGCACATTGTAGTGCCACGCCTTGGATGTTCACTGAGCTGTGAGTTGGGTGAATTCTGCTGTTTTACTTGTGTGGAAGGCTATAGCACCTCTTTGCTTTGCTGATTGCCTGTGGAAAGTGCTGTGTAAAGACCAAGGGCTAGATTTACTAAGCTGCGGGTTTGAAAAAGTGGGGATGTTGCCTATAGCAACCAATCAGATTGAAGTTGTCATTTTGTAGAAGGTACTAAATAAATGAAAGCTAGAATCTGATTGGTTGCTATAGGCAACATCCCCACTTTTTCAAACCCACAGCTTAGTAAATCTAGCCCCAACTGTTTAAAGCTGCAATAGAATAAGAGAAATTGTTGTCAGTATAAATTTTCTTTATTTCAGCCAAGATGGGCAAGGAAAAGAATAAAATACGTCAAAAAGAAAGTTTACAAACAAATGTGTCTGATATTGAGCCCCAGTAGGAAACCTTGAAAATCTGCAGATGATTTTGCAGAGAGGAGATGAAGTTGGAGAATCTCATGCTCTCTGCACAAACCTGGGCCAAATTATGTGCCCAGGGCAGAGTATGATTGTTTGGAGAAATATTTTAAAGAATAAATCTCCTGGCCTGATAAAAGTTTAGGAGCTCAAATCAACAGTTGTATGAGTTAAAAAAATATTATATGAAGACCGAGAGTAACCAGTAGAGGCTCTTAAAGAAATTGCAGAGCGTTTGCAGCAGAGAGAGCAGGAAATTGTTGGTTTGGAATATTTGAAAGAGGAGTTGCAGAAATCATTTGAAGAAACAGAAAAAGCAATGGAAGCTCTTAAAGAGATAACAGCGGAAAAAGACCAAGGGCTAGATTTACTAAGCTGCGGGTTCGAAAAAGTGGGGATGTTGCCTATAGCAACCAATCAGATTCTAGCTGTCATTTTGTAGAAAGCACTAAATGAATGAAAGCTAGAATCTGATTGGTTGCTACAGGCAACATCCCCATTTTTTCAAACCCGCAGCTTAGTAAATCTAGCCCCAAGAGATTGTTGTGCTGAAACAAGAACTCGTCATGATTCAGCAAGAGGTCTCTCCCCAGGGGCAAATGCAGGATTTGTAAAGAGGGGTTTCCATGCCACACTGCCAGTGGGAATGGCCAGCATGCTGTGGGGTGTGGCTATAATTTTAGACAGTGCTTGGCTGCTCTCCAACTCTTCCTATTCCCATCATATACACGGGCAATGCTGCATGCACTACTGTTAGGGGCACACAGTTCTCCCTTTTCGAGCAGAGCTGTGTGAAGTGGGACATACCTCCCAACTGTCCCTACAATCAGGACAAAGTCCTGACTGAGTGTGTCAGAACAGTTCACAGAATGTCCTGCTCTTTCCTACCTGTTCTTGCTGGTTTCAATATTTGTTGGGGAGAGATGGCTGTGAACAGTGCAGACGGAAATGATCTGCACACAAGCTGCAAAGTGGCTGGTCACGGGTGCAGGCCAACCACCTCAAGCATACAGTACCCCAGGCTGGGGGGGAGGGGAGCACTGTTCAGCCCAAGGTCTCTCCCAACACATTTTAGCCTGTGGTACCTCATGGTGCTGTCCAGTCAGTGGAGCCTCATAGCGCTGTCCACTCAGCGGGGAGTCATAGCACTCTCCGGTCAGTGGGGTCTCATAGCACTGTTCGGACAGAGATGCTTTGTGGTACTGCTGTTAGTCGGACCGGAGGTGTTTCCAATGTGGAGAACATAGACACTATAAAGACAAGTGCACTAGTCCCCAAACACTCAAGGATAATTCACTTGCCCAAATTGGGCCTGTCTGTATAAATTGCTGTTCCTGGAGTTTGGACCTGTGGACCTAATTTGATTAAAGAGGTCCTCTATGAACGGGTCTGGCCGGACATCCCGGCTGTCACTCACCGGACCGTGAGTGCCTCTACGCTGGTGCGTGGCTCCCTAGGCTTCCTGCCGGCACCTGTCCTGAACCGCGGCCGTCCGCCATCCTGATGGACTGCGCATGCGCAGCACCCAAGAACTCTTGTGACCTTTGCTTTTAATCTAATTGGTTGATCAGGCAACTCTCCCTATTTAAGGCACCTGTGCTCATTACCTCATTGCCTGATCTTGAGTCTCATTCCCTTTGAGTCTCTGAAGGTGTCTCCTGTGTTCTACTAGTGTCTTCAGTGTCCTGCTGATTCCCCGTGTTACTCATCGCTGGTTTCCATACCCGCTACAGTCTCCTGTGTTCTACTAGTGTCTTCAGTTTCCTGCTGATTCCCCGTGTTACTCATCGCTGGTTTCCATACCCGCTACAGTCTCCTGTGTTCTACTAGTCTCTTCAGTTTCCTGTGGATTCCCCGTGTTACTCATCGCTGGTTTCCATACCCGCTACAGTCTCCTGTGTTCTACTAGTGTCTTCAGTTTCCTGTGGATTCCCTGTGCTACTCATCACTGGTTTCCATACCCGCTACAGTCTCTTGTGTTCTACTAGTGTCTTCAGTCTCCTGTGGATTCCCTGTGCTACTCATCGCTGGCTTCCATACCTGCTACAGTCTCCTGCTTCCTGCCTGTGTCCTCAGCTGGTCTCTGATTACCGCTTCTACTCACCTGTGGTTCCTATACCCGTTGCTGCCGTTCAGCGTCTCTGCAGTCCCTGCATCTTCCTGTGGACAGACTGTTCTACTGAATAGCGGTATGCCTATTTGTTATTGACTTTCCACGTTTACTATGCATATCCGCTAGGACTAGCTTCTCCTCTCAGCAGCGGTATCCATACCCGCTATAGACTGTTATTGTTACGCTGCACATCTGTGCTGAGCAAGTCTCTCTACCCAGCAGCACCACACATACCGTTATAGACTTTGCTGGATACGCTGCATATCTGTTGGGATCAAGTTCCTCTGTGCTCTCAGTGTCTTCATCCTATTACCCTTTGTATGCCTCCACTCATCGGCACCTGTACACGTCCTCACCTATTAAGCAGTGGTACAGCTTGCTGTACGCAGACCACTGACTTCCCCGCTACCTACCTGCACCTGGACAAGTCTTCTCACCATAAGCAGTGGTACAACTTGCTGTACGCAGACCACTGACTTCCCCGCTACTTACCTGAACCTGGACAAGTCTTCTCACCATAAGCAGTGGTACAACTTGCTGTACGCAGACCACTGACTTCCCCGCTACCTACCTGCACCTGGACAAGTCTTCTCACCATAAGCAGTGGTACAACTTGCTGTACGCAGACCACTGACTTCCCTGCTACCTTCCTGCATCTTCTCACATCCATCCTGATCTCCGTGTTCAAATCTGTCTTTCTACAACAGCAGCTAGTCGCTGACTCATTGACCAAGATAGCTGCAAGTCACTGACTTTCCTATTCTCTATTGGCATCCTCTCTCCATCTGCTGTGATATATGTTCCGCTAGTCACCCTGCTACCAGAGGACCGTTGTGTTAACTTCACCTCTCTGGTAAGCCCAGTCATCTGTTGAATTCCTGGGCAAGACTCCTAGTGCCCGTGACACCGGCAACTGAGCCAATGGTCGGAAGCCCGGTCTTAAAGGATCTGCCAAAGAATTCAGTGTGAGGATGTCGATCTTTGGGAATGACCATATACTTTCCTGGAGTTCACGATAGCACTTTCACAGAAACCTAGACAGTCAAAATCAGCATTGGCTCGTGACGTTGCGGATGTATTTTCCTCACCTTTTGGGGAGGTTATAGACTGGTTTGTTTATCAAGTACTGTTGAATGTGCCAAACTTTACACATGACCAATGAAATGATGTGACTTTTAAACATGGCTGTGAAGTAGCTAATAATGTTGGTGTTATGACGAAAGCTGTCATCTTGACAGGCTGTATGCCATCATATGTTGTGAAAAATAAGCTGTTGTTTCAAATTGCTGCTGTGAAGGGGAGGAGAGTAGAACAGTTGGTAGTTTCTATGCCCCTAGTGTTGGAGACTGCCCACACACAGATGGGTGGCGGACACTTAGCACTTAGAGGAAGGGAGAATGAGGGAACAGGTTCTATGCAGGGTTTACTGGTTCAAAGTCTACCTAGCAGCATCTTTTTGTTTCTGTTGACCTTTTTGCTTTATCACTGGTTTAGATTTAAGCACTATATTAATATATATAAAGTCATTTATTTACTTTACAGTGGAAAACTATGTTTTATATTTTTTTATTCCACATGATTATCCTTATGTGAGATAAGAAGGAAGGGGGGGGGGGGCGGTAGAAAGGAAAAAGAACAAAATAAGTATTATATATTATTATATTTTTTTTTTTTACTGATCACTTTACTTGAGCACACCAGTAGCACTGGGATATCATTCAATATTACATATTACTATGATAGAAAGGTGCATATGATAGAAAGTGCATTGCAGCTTGCTGCGTATAGAGCTGCATAGCTGCAGATCGGTCAATGTGCCTATGCTGACCACTATCCACCGCCAAAGGCGCCTGCAATAGGCACGCACGCACCAGAACTGAACCATGGAGCAATGGTAGAAGATGGCCTGGTCTGATGAATCACATTTTCATTTAAATGTTGACAGCTGGGTGCGTGTGTGTCGTTTGTCTGGGGAAGAGATGGCAACAGGATGCACTATGGGAAGAAGGCAAGCTAGCCCAAACAGTATGATGCTGTGGGCAATGTTCTGCTGGAAAACCATGGGTCTTGGCATTCATGTGAATATTACTTTGACACGTATCACTTAACTAAACATTGTTGCAGACCAAGTAGACACTTTCATGGCAATGGTATTCCTTGATGGCAGTGGCCTCTTTCAGCAGGATAATGCAACCTGCTAAACTGCAAAAATAGTTCAGGAAAATGACAGTTCAATGTGTTGAATTGCCTTCAAATTCTCCAGATCTCAATCCGATCAAGCATCTGTGGGATGTGCTGAAAAACAACTCTGAGCCATGGAGACGCCATCTCACAACTTACAGGACTTAAAGGATCTGCTGCTAAAATCTTGGTTCCAAATACCACAAGACTCCTTCAGAGGTCCTGTGGAGTCCATGCTTTGACAAATCAGAACTGTCTTGGTAGCATGAGGTGGAACTCCACAATATCAGGCAGTTGGATTTCAATGCTGTGGATGATCAGTGTGTGTGTATATGTATATATATATATATATATATATATATATATATATATATATATATATATATTTCACTTTAAAAAACTAGGCTGGATCCTATAGAGCCACATTACACAGACATAATGATAGTCACAGACAGACTGCATTTTTATGGCTAGGAACAATTATAATGTGGATTTTAATAATTTGGTGATTGATTGGTCTCAAAAGATTCACATTTCCGACCAACATAGTCTAAATTGGCCAAATTGACTGACAACTTGGCCATGTATGTATGTTTTTCTGGTGGAACTGGATCCTTCCTGTAGTATCCCATGTGTGCTGACACCATTTCTTTGTACACATTCAGGATCATTTCTCATTTAATGCAGCCTAGCTCCACTCTTATACATAGTATATTATCAATTGCTTTGACTCAATTTCATGTATCTGAAAATTTTGTAATTTGATTGAAGTTTGTACCTGCTTAATACTGGTAGTTCATTTATAGTTTCTCCAGCATAATCTTCAATAACCTCACATCGTATTGGTATCAATCCAGCATGGAGTATTTCTTCCTGTTCCACTTTGTAAAATAAAAGTAAAACACAGAGATTGCATTCTTGTCAGAGGAAATCATATTTTTATTGGTTAAGTTTAGCAAAATGGAAATGAATAGCATGACCATGAAGGCCCTATCTGTGTGGAGATTGTATGACCTCTAAGTGTTTGCGTGGTATTCCTTTATATGTTCTGGTTTCCTCCCACACTTTAAAGACTGGTGGCGGTCATTATTCTGACACTGTAAATGTCAGCACTCAATGCCGACACTTGCATTGTGTAGACAGGTGGACAATGTCGTCAGTGTGGTATAGCTGCCGGACCTGGCAGCTTTGGTCTTTTAATGTCGGCATTGTGATTGGTGACATTGGTGTGTTAGGGATCTAGACTGTAAGCTACAATGGAGCAGAGACTGATGTGAAAGACTGAATATCCTCTGTACAGTGCTGCATAATATGGTGGCACTATTTAAACAATAGTAATTATGTCATTGCATTTTAAGGTGTAGGGGGTGGTCATTGGAACAGGGAATGTACTCCACTGGCTTAGCAACTGATCTCCAATTATGATTTAGCATTTCTTTTGCACACAAATCAAGTTCCTACTAAACTGTTAGTTTACTTCAGAGCTTGGCCAAGTCATAAGATAATTGTGTCTGCATTAAAGGAAGAAACAATATCTGCTCCCCCAGAGTGAAGGATATCATGACCTATTATATGCAGTATTAAAAGTCTTCTGGTCCACACAACTGCATATTGCACTGATGGTTTTGGTTGTCCAGCCATCAAGCTGTATGGTAAGAGGATATAGGGCTGAATATTTCTTCATATATATGTGTGAGAGCAAGGTGCCTCAAATCCTTCCATTGTGGTGTTCCCAACCCTATCTAGCCTCACAGACTGATATATAATTGGAGCCCAGAGACGCTACTTAAATCCAGTAAATTATGCATTTTTGATGTACTAATATGTAATGTTTTCCATTTACATACCATTCACAGATGACTCCTGTGAAAGAAAAGATTTTGATGTTGTTCGGAGAGGAATGGATGGGAAATGTTCTACTTGTGGAAATAATTTAGTTGTCGTCTCCCATAGGCGTGTAAACATTTTATCTATTTCATTACCAAATTCCAACTTAAAATCTGCAAAATACAGGATGAAAGAAAACAATTTGTTCATTGATAGCAGATACTTTAACATGGTTGAAGCATTCAGGAAATTTAGATCAGAACTTTAGTATTCATTAATAACATTAATTATCAGATTTTCAGGAGCATGGTGTCCTATGAAGTACAGAGTACACTGCGTGTGTGTGAATAGCAAAAAAAGAGTCCCATGAAAATGTATTTTTTTGGCAGTGATGGATTGTACTAATGTGCAATCCAATATCCCTTTTGTCGAGGATATTAACCTTGAATATTAACCACAGTTGGTTAAGTAGAAAGAGAAGAGACAAAGAATAGCTTTGAAGTGGAGAGGAGGGCATGACTATTTGAAAATAGAGTGGTTCTCATACAAATTTGCAATCCAAACATACATAGGAAAAGACAAACTTAAAAAGTGTATTTTTGTGCTATGTTGCTTTTGATGCTTCTCAAGATGGGGCTAGTTCAAAACATTGTCATTTGCATTAGGCATACGTCAGATATAGCAAGTGTGTATATTTGATAGCATAGAGGTGAGCATTAGCCTAATTGTATACCATTTAATAATGTAATGAAGTGTCATATACGTAGTGTCATAGTAACTTGACAGTTAATAATAAATGCAAAAGTTACATTTTAAATATTTAATGATATTAAATACAAACACAAATACAAAATGCAAAATAAGTTAAATATTAATATCTGTTGTTTTCCCCTTTAAGAATCATACGGGAATCTTCTTTCATGTAATACTCGAAAGTGAAATGTCAATTAAGTAATGCGAGTCGATGGTTTGCAACTCGATTAAGTGATCTAGCCACAATGCAAATTATTTAATCAGCTGGAGAGATCAATAGAAAATTAGCCAATTAAATGGATAAATAGTGATCCTGGTTCTTATCACCATTGCATATTGGTGCACCAGCCCTCCACAAAGGCATATCTAGTGATGCGTCCATATCTTACTTTGATGTAATTATATGAATGTGCCCTTACTGTACCTCAGCTTATGATTGTCCACCCTGTTCCACTTCTCCAGGCATAAAGAGACACAAAAAACTATATGTGGACGATGCACAAAAGTATGTGTACACCTTTTGGTGCACAAGCGCAGTACAGAAACACTTGTCTTACACAAAAATATTGGCATATGTTCAATTATAAATGAGCCCTAGAATGAGGTTTATAGCTAATGCTAGTGAGACAATTGTACATTTTATGTGCAGTGAAATAGAAAGTGCTTCTTGAGGCAGTGTCCTGATATCATTCCCTTGTATCTTCTATGTGACACCTGTGTTCCGGATTCATACATATAATGCTAGACTCACTACTACATGGCAGATGGGTGAATCAGTACTAGATGGCTATGTTTCCAAAAATACAACCTCAGGCACGGTTCTCAATGGGCCTCACAATGTATATATATATATATGTATATATATATATATATATATATATATATATATATATATATATATATATATATACATATATATATATATATATATATATATATATATATATATATATATATATACATATATATATATATATATATATATGTGTTCTTAAAGGAGTAATCATAAACCATCTTCATAATGTATTACAATATTTTGTTTGCTTTGTTTTTGCGGTAGAAACCTATTGTAACCACTTGTTGCAAATATTTATCTGCAATTATTGTATATTTACCTAATGGCACGCATAAATGTTTCTGCTGTGTGTGTTATGGCACATACCTGTACACTCTTCTTTTTCAGCGTAATACACAATGTTTTTTAGCAGTAAATCATCACTTAGATCAGCGACACAGGTCCAGTTTATCTCTGTTTTTTTTAAATGATCTCTCATCTGATCTAATGCAATGTGTTCCGATACTTTGTTCTAATGAAAAAAAATAAAAAATACAATATTACTGAGCATTCACAAATGAATTATCAGAAAACAATTACCCTGCTCTGTCTTTATTAATTTATAATGTGTAATCTGTTTCCATTTCAAACAAGATAATATAGTAGATAGCTAATGTTATCCATCTAAATGATTATTATCTGTTATTACCTGTTTAAAACAGTGGAATTAAGATTGCAAAATTAGGAACTGTAAAGTTACAGTGGTGGTCGAACCATACTCTACTTGAATGTCAAAACAGCTCTTCTTATGCCAACCCCCCCACCCCCCCAAAAAAAATGCTAGATGTTGCTCAGTGCCGCATGCCATATTTCTGAATTTTTACAACCCACATCACTGCCACTGACAATGAAGGTTGAGCCATAATTTACATGAATGTCAAAACAGTGCTTCTTCTGAGACAGCCTACCCCCAAGAAAACAGCTGGATGTTGCTCAGTGCCCAATATTTATACATTTTTCCACCTCACATGACTTGCAATGACTTGGGAAAAAATATTTGCTACAAAACACTTTGTTTTATTCACTTTTTTTATTTTATTTTTTTTAAAAAAACTAATAATTAGAAAACTATGTTGGCCCTCAGTTTCCTGAAGCCTCAAAGAGAACTAGCAGTAAAAAAATCTTCCAAGTAGACCTGCTACAGAAGAGAGAGCGACCACCAATAGGATCGATTTAGAGTGGTTTCCATCTATTCCAGATGGTTATGTGTAAACATATTGAAAATAGAGTGTATTCTGTTGAGAACATGTCCGGTGACAAGGTATTTAATATCCAGAGATTTATCAATTGTAATTCGGTGCTTGTGATCTACCTGTAATGACGCTTTATACGCGCAGCCGCGCGTAGTCTCTGCCGCAAATTGTAATTGAATATGCCCCATAGTGTGTCTAGGCATTTCTTTGTGAAACATAATTGCAATCCTGACTTTCTTTTCTATTACTGGCTTAGAGTTAATAAAAGGGGGAGGTAGATTCAGGAGATCTATCAACTAAACACACTCTCGCCTGCAGGTTTAAATTAATCGTTTGAACTCAATAATATAATTTAGAGCAGTTATTAGAATTTGCACTTTATTTACTGCATTGTTTAGTTTGATTTCCCATACAGTTTTCTGTAATGACATTAAAGCCTCCCAATAGATTGTGCATAGTACTGCAACCATCGGGGTTTATATATACATATATCTATATATATATATATATATATATTTGGATTTATTATGTCCTTTGTGTTATAGGGTTTGTTGCTTAGATGCTGGCCTCTGGTAGTAATGACTGAATGACTGTAGTACAGTGATGGCTAACCTGTGACACTCCAGGGGGTAAATGTATTAACATGCGGGTTCTTCAACACCCGCGAGTTCAGCGTCTTCGGCGATTAAATTTAAAGCGGCGCTTCATTGTAAAGGGAAGTTTCCCTTTACAATGCTTATAGGTAGTTGGTGGGGGAGGAAGGCACTGCGATCAGCGGCTGATATATACGGCTCTATCGTGAGGGGCCGCAGGTATCTGTCCCCTTACAAGGCAATCGGTAACTCTTGTCTCTTCCGTGGGGAGGGGCCTTGCCCAGCTCAGTGAGGGAGGGGGAGTGAGTAGTGTGCAGTTTACTCTGACGCCAGGTTAGGGCCGGCCAAGCAGTGGGGTTATGAGAGAAGTGGGTGGACTTAAGGCTATATTGCCATGTCCACGCTTGGTTGGGTATCGCTGGAGCTGATCCGCAGTGCTCTTTCTCCGCCACCAGGTTAATTAGGTTATAATAAATTACTTTAGTGCCACTTTACTCAACTCTCCGTGTCTTTATTTTATATAAGTGGGTTATCTTATTCAAGGTATGGGAAGGTGATGAAGGGCATACACAGTGAACTATTTATGTACAACCCTGCACAGAAACAGCAGTTCCGAAAAACTGCTGTTTCTGTGATGTAAAAAAACATACTTACCCCTCTCTTCGGAAGCGCTGTCTCCGGGTCTTCTCCTCGTTCTTTTCATTCTTCAATTGCGCATGTCCAGTTCCAAGAACTGGACATGCACACAAAGATCCCCTCTCTGTCTCTGCAACTATCGTTGCAACTATCGTTGCAGAGAGAGAGCACTGAGTGACAGGGAGGGATCATGTGATCCCTCCACACATGCGCTGTCCAGCTCTGCTCTTAGGAGCAGAGCTGACAGCATTGGATTTATTCAATTCTGATAATGTACGCCAGCCAGAGCAGTCACCATACTGTTGTATGGTGACTGCTCGCAAAAACGATAAGTAGTGCAAAGCAGCAGATATCCATGATATCTGCTGCGATGCACCTTTAATAAATTTGAGTAGGAGACATCATGGACTAATTTACACGGTAAGTGCACAATAGTGCACTACCGTTATTTCTTAAATATACCCCTAAGTGAGAAGCGAGGACTGTGATGTGGACTTCATCCTTTGCAGCTGGCTGCTGAAGAGAAGCGCTGCCACGTATACAGAGCCTGAGAAGGACTGGGAATCTAATAACTGGAACAGGTGAATCAGGGGGAACCTTTTTAACATTACACACATTGGATGGCTCCGCAGAGCCAGTGTGATGGTACCATATAATTGAAATGGTGCAATCTAACTATCTCCAGGAATCTGGTAAGACACGCTTTCTATTTGTACAGCACAGATTGCTTCCCTATTCTATTCACACTAATTTGGTCACAGACTCGACTTTTATAATCTAGGATATTATTTACTCAACTTAATTATTCTAAGGATCCAGCACTAACATTTGTCCTGATACTCCTATTATTTTATGAGAATCAAACTAGCATCATTATCATTATCTGGATTTGAGAAGTTTTTATTAACCAGTCATATTTATCAGTAAGTAACTGTTGACCAAATAGGTGCACGTATGTATGTATGTATGTATGTATGTATGTAGGTATGTATGCATGTATATATGTGTATGTATATATATATATATATATATATATATATATATATATATATATATATATATATTTGTATTTTTATTTTTTTGTGTGTGGCTCTTTTAGAAGTTTAGGGGGTAAATGTATCAAGCTGAGAGTTTTCCAGCGGGTTTAATAAACCAATCAGATACTAGCATAGGCAAACTGAGGTGTCAAGTGTTTTATTTACATGCTGTACAGCTTCGGTTGTGGATCTACAGTAATTGTGAGGTTTTTTATCGCTATGTTTATTACATGATACAATATGGAGTAAATAACTTTACATTTTTTAACATATCCTCAGTGCACATATGATTGATTTGGTGGCGTAGGTGACCATTGCATTATACCTTTTTTTTTTCTACATTTTGTCTACTTTGTCTGGTTTCATATCACTTTAAGGAAATTGCATATCTCAAAGTGTATTGTACAGCAGTAGCTATTTGATTATATAGCAGCAGCTCCTAGAGAGGAGAACATAACATTGTAAATCTAATGTTATTATATAATACTCATTGATAACATTAATATACAGAAACATGTGCATCTCACAATGTTGAACCAAATGGGTTCATCAAATTCTGAGCTTAGATCTGTTTTTAGAAAAATATTTGCATACAACTGATGGCCTGTTGGTAAAATAAATTGTTCTACAGTGAGTTTATTTTCATAATTTCATAATTTAATAAAGATCAATTTAACTATTTTGTCTATTTCTTTCTATTTCTCACAGATGAGCTTAAATAAAATGAATAAAAGTACAAAATGCAGATTTTACTTTTATAATTGCTGGTACTGGACAGCAAAACAAGCGCACATCATATCTAACAATGACTACTGTTCTCCATACTTGCCAACTCTCCCGGAATGTGCGGGAGACTCCTGCATTTTGCGAGAGTCTCCCGGACTCCCGGGCGAGTGTGGCAATCTCCCGAATTCTGCCCACTTCACTAGGAAGTGCCCCACTTCCTAGTGAAGGGGGCAGAATTAGATCCCAAACGCCGCGATTCCCGGTGAATCGCGGCGTTTTGGCGGTTGCATCATGACGTCACAGGGGGCGGGGCCAAAATGACACGATTTTGGCCGCCCCGCCCCCCTCACGCCCCCCTCCACTGGCTGGATCCCGGAAGGGAGCTGAAGAAAGTCGGCAAGTATGCTGTTCTCATGCACAGCAAATGACCAGTAAATTCCATACTCGGCAAACATTCACTATCATTATACCTAGCAAGACTCTGCACACAGAGCTAGAGATATACTGTATATAGGCTTGCAATATAGCTACAATTCTAGGTTAGGAATATAAGGATTAATACTCTATTAAAGTGTGCACACTTGTCTCCCTGCTGCTAGCCATATGTTTCAGCCACCCCCACATGGATTGTCACCACTAACCGCAATTAGGTACATTGATACCATGTATTTCATGAATATAATGTAGCAATGAAATTCATTGTATATATGTGTATATATATATATATATATATATATATATATAGATAGATAGATAGATAGATATATATATATATATATAATGCACATGCAACCACACATAAAAATACGATTTGCAAGGATACTTCCCTGCTAAAATCTTGGGTATCGGGCAATGAAGTACACTTTCACATAATATAACAGAACATGGACCTTTCCAAACAGTTACCTGTATGGGCCTAGCAGTCAGCCATGGTCATACAATTCTTGGTGAAAATCTGAACAACTGGCACCAGCAGTATACATGATTACATCATTTATTAACAACTTTACATTAATAACAAATACTAGTAATAAAATACACTCTCACCATGCGCATGAAGGAAAGAACATTTCTGTGCCATTTTGCATTTATTCTCCTTAACCTTGCTCTTTGGGAAAGTGGCAAAATGATCATTAATGCCATGCAAAGACACTGCATTTTACATAGATCGGCTGCTTCTTCCAATGTCAAGTATTTGTCATTATCCTTTAAGATAATAAAAAATTACAGTAATTATTTTGCATATTGAAATAAGTGTGAGATTTTGTGTAATTAGTGTAATTAGTATATCTACTGATTTCATATGACTTGCCATGATACAAACAAGTGCAGAAAGATGAGTCTATACTGTTTGTGGCTTATAATTGTCTAATTATCAAACAACTTATGCTAATCAAAACAAGATGGATGAAACTACTTGAAATATTTTATTTAGAAATATGTAACATTTTTTATTTAAACAGTGCAGCTTCATTAGCATGAACAGGTCAATAATGTTTCAATTATTAAAATGACGGCCAGTATGGGCAATCTTTACAATGTTTATACTCTATCATAGGGTGGCTAGCATGATTTTGGAAAGTCGGAGTATGGGATTTCCTCTAGTCTGGTAAATAGACCACCGGCTTGTAAGCATTAGGGCTTTTGAAAAAAAATCTATGAAGTTCAACCTTTCATAAATTCTAATTGTGTAGATGCAGAGGAACACAAAAAAAACCCTCAGTGTGTCTGTTGCCAATTTAGCCTTCACAGAGAAAACAACAGTTACTTCCTGACCCCAAAAATAGTAATTGGATAAACTCTCCTGATCAATAACCATCATAATGTCCCCACGAATTAAAGCTACATATACTATTTTTGGCAAGGAAGGTATCCAATCCATTTTTATATTTAGTTAGTTAATGTGCCATTAATACTCATGCAGGAAAAAATTCAACCCATACTGTAAAAAACCCCTTCCTATGCTGATGGTGAAATCAGGGGTGTAACTATTGTGAGTGCAAGCGGTGCGGCAGCTACTAGGCCCAGAGGTAAGAGTGGCCTAGCAATGCAGTGTTGCCCACACCTCCAAGGCCCTTACTCCCACTTACACCCTCATTCACCATAGATGCCTCTGCTCTGCTGTGAAAAGAGGCATCTTCTGATAATGTGCCAATCCTTACCCACGCTTCTTCAGAAGAAACCACAGGTCTGTTCTGTTGAGAGCAGAGAAGTGGGCCTCGGAAGCAAGAATGGCATTACCAGGCCCCTATCCACATTTTTCTATAGAGGGCGGTTGAGGCACTGTTCTTAGCGCTGATACTGAACTTTCCATGTGCTAGTAACTCACTTTCCATCTCATGTTTCCCATTTGTATTCATTTAGAGTAATTTTGCATAATCATTACCAATATAATCATAGGTGCATAATTTCCTCTAAATATAAGTTGAAATTATCTCTCCCCTGCGTCTCTCTGTCTGTCCACCCCTCCCCTTAGATTGTACGCTCCTCTGAGCAGGGCCATCTCTCCTCCTGTTTCCACCACTTCTAACTCTGCTCTCCAGCTACTTAGCCCTCCTCCTTGAGGGTCCTCCACCCCACGTCCACTCTCGCTCCCTCCTCCCCCCTGGGGGTCTCCCTGTCTTCCGCGCCCTCCTTCTTGGGCCCCGTCGTTTGCGGATCCTCCCTCCCCCTTCCCCGCCCTCTCTAGCTGTGCATTGAGCGTACTGAGTTGCTGTGTTTTCTGTACTGTGCTGTCTCCCATTGTATTGTGATTTTGTTTGTCTCTGTACGGCGCTGCGGATGTCTTGTGGCGCCTTATAAATAAATATTAATAATAATAATAATAATAATAATAATAATAATTAACAGATGTATTTGGTCTCAATAATTCTTCCTCTGTTAATATTAGAGTACTTTTGTTTTGATTCTGATTTTAATACTGTATCTTTTTCAGTCATAAAATGAAAAGAAATTGAATTGACAAAATCATTGACACCCTAGACTTATTATTTGGTAGCATAGCCTCTGGTCAAAATAACTGCAATCAACCACTTCCTATATCCATTGAGCTTCCAGTGCCTCTCTACTGGCAATTTAGTCCATTCAGGTGTTCTATGGTTTTATTGCTGACCACTACATTACAGTTCAGCATCTTGTCTTGAACCATTCCTGGGTGCTTTTTATAGTGTGCTTAGGATCATTGTACTGCTGGAAGACCAATGACCTTCGATGTAGACAAAGTTGTCTGGCACTGGCTTCAACATTGTGCTCCAACATGGCCTGGCAATCTCCAGATTTCATGATGCCATGCAGAAACTCAAGAAACCCAGTGCCAGATGCAGCACGGCAACTCCAAACATCACTGATCCTCCATTTACGGAAAGTGTGGTCTCATCTTTCCACAGACATTCTCCAAGAAGTAAATTGGCTTGTCCAAATGTGCTTTGACAAACTCCAATCTGGCTCTCTTATCTCTCTATCTCAGCATTGGGTCCCTCCTGGTTCTCTTACCATATACCCCGCTTTCATTCAGTTGGTGAAAAAGGGTGCGAGTTGAAACTGTTATATCTTGTATCTGAAGGTCAGCTTGATCTGTTTGGCTGTTGCTTTCTCCACCATTCTTCGATCAAGTTTTCTCTTGCAGTCATGTCCAGGAAGGTTGAGTACAGTACCATGTGCCTTAAACTTCCAACATTACGTATAGACGAAATTGGAACATCAAGGTCTCAGAAGATTTTAGCCAATAATGGACAACCACAAGGCTACAAATCAATCTTCAGTCTGACCTCTTCAGGCTTTTCACTGGCTTTCATTTCTGAATGCTGATTACAGTAAACACAAAGCAGGAGAATGAGTCCATTTTTCTATTCAAGCACCTTTACTGATTAATTTTTATATTACAGGCACCTGCAACTAATCACAGATGAGTTCAGAATCACCTGCTTGAAATCTAAGGATAGTATAAGCAGTATTTCTAACTACTTCTAAAAGTTGGCAATAATTTTGTTTGGCCCATTGAAGGATTGCTGTGTGGAATAAGTAAATTGTTCTGCTTTTTGTGTTTTATTCAACTGCAAACCAAATACTTATGTGGATACTAATATGGATAATCAAAATATACTGAATGTAAGCTGAATGAGGTTATGTTATGATTATATATTTAGGATGTAACGACTAAACAATATTAGCTGACAAATTAATATGTAATCTTTTAGCAGAAGTTAAGCACATGCTTATGAAGTAAAGATGCTCACTGACCCCTGTGTTTTGGATCTGGATTACCTTCGTGTTTTGGTTTTGTTAAAACCGCCCTTGCGTGTTTTGGTTTTGGTTTTGTTTTGCTATTTTATAAAATTCCATTTTTTTGGGCTAAAATCACATAATTTAGGTATTATTTTGTACCTACATTATTATTAACCTCACTAATACTAATTTCCAGTCATTTCCATTCAATTTTGACCATCTCACAGGTCACAGTATGCTTTTCATACACTTTTAGCCAAATAGTACAGCGATCTGTTTGGATGGTAAGCAACAGAGCAATGACTCAAACACACAGCAGTTCCTATCACATCTAGAAAACACTGCAACGAGCGCTTCACGTTTTTTTGGATAAGTGAGGTCATTCTACAGCTAATATATGGCAATGAGTGCTCCACCTGTTTCTTGGATAAATGAGGTAATTCTACAGCTAATAAATATCAACAAGCGCTGACCCCCCCGGGATGTGTGCTTTTATCACACACACCAATCCAGGGTGCCAGACAGCGCACTAAAAAGAGCTATTGAAATCCATAGCAAAAAGGCAATTGGATGTCTAACTGTATGTTACACCCTACACTTATAGTGAAATAGAAAAAAAGCAGCCTGCAAAGACTGTACGATAAGTAGAAATATCCAAAGCAGCTTTTGTGTTTGGGTGTATATTATTCCCATACACTAATAGTGAAATAGAAAAAAAAGCAGCCTGCAAAGACTGTACGATAAATCAAAATACCCAAAGCAGCTTTTGTGTTTTGGTGTATATTATTCACATACACTATGTAGTATAAATTAGGAAAAATGCCTCCTCTCTTCCTGCTCTCTTCCTGCGACCTAACCCTTCTCTCTCCCTCTCTAAAATGGCGCTGGATGTCTGTGGAGATGGCTATTTATTCGTTCTAAAAATCGCAAGATCTGAGATCTGACGACATCTCGTTTTGGAATCCAAATAGGCGGGAGAGTACCGAGCCGACTCACAACTGTATGTTGCGTACCTGCTAGGGTTGGCACTACTTCGAGGAAGGTGTGGAATCTAATGCCCCTGGTATTTACCAGGGACCCCCACAAGGAGGTATGGACTCCACCGCAGGAGACACGCAGTTCGCGGTCCTTCCCCAAGTCGTATAGCGAGGTACAAGGAGAGGATGGTCAGACAGGCCGGGTCGGTAACAATGCTGGCATTCAAGGTACACAAGGAGAATCCAGAAGAATAGTGAGACAAGCCAGGTCGGTAACAGTCTAGCAATGCGGTACACAGGGAAATCTAAAAGAGTGGTCAGACGGTCCAGGTAGAAAAGACACAGGAAGGCAGAATGGTCAAACAAGGCAAATATATATGTAAATGCTGGAGGCAGGTAAATGAACCTGATACTCTGGCACTGGGATGCCAACAGGAAGTTCCTTATAAAGGCTGAGGAGCCAATGGGTGCAGAGTGGACAGCAGTATTCAATTAATGTCACCTGTTAATAATATAGTCATTATCGACAAAACAATTACCCACCCCCCATAATATACATTTATTAGGATGGTATTAATGTATACTGTGCATAAAATGCATTTTTATAGTTGCTGCTGATTTCAAACACATGTTCTAGCATGCGTAGGCGACAGTCATCAATATCACTCTGCACTTACACCAGCCATCTAGCTGGTGCAAGTAACACAACTGAAAAACATGTAACTTTGAGATGACCAAAGCTTGAATCGGACACTGCTGCACACGCTCAAGCTTGGCACGCCCTAACTGTACATTGACTATATGCATATGCCCATTCTTCTTGCCAATTTGCCCATGAAATCTTAGGCTGTCATAAGGGTCCTTTGTCCGCCAAGATGAATTGGATGTTCTTGTGTTGACTGGTGTATGTATGGTCTGAGTGAATTTGCACAAAATACAGCACTCATCAGCATTTACAGTACATTCCTTAATAAATCAGGCCCACTGTCTCCGTCTTATTATGTAACTCCTGAACTGTTTCTCAAGAGGTCTGACATCTCCTTGCAACCTTTAACTCGCTTCTCTGGCCACCTGCACCACCTCCCCTTCCTCCCCCACAGCCCATGATTTTGCTGTTTAATTAAAAGACAAATACACTACCACCTTCTTTTCCACTCCCCAATCCACCCTCAATTCATTCTCCCCAGTAACTGAACATTTAGTTTGCACTTCTCATCTCACTTCGCCAACTGCTACATAGACAGTATTACCTCCCAACTTCTATTCTTCTCTCCCCCACCACATGTCCATTTCTGCCTCACCTCTTCTGCCTGTCTCTCTGCACAGGCTCATTTCATCCTTCAAAATTGTTTATTAGACAGTGACATGGCAGATGTAAGTGTAGACAAATGCAACGTTACTCATCAAGGCCATGGTAAAAATGTTAGTTAGATTTTACATAGAAAACAATTGTGGAAAAACTGAGGTAGAAAAGGACTTGGGAATACTAGATGACAGAACGCTGATTGGCAGCACAGACTGCCAGACAATGACTGTAAAGGCAAGATATTGAGATGAATAGAAAGGGTGATAAATGCACATGATGCAAACATAACATTACCATTTAAGTCACTGTTTAGACCACATTTTCAAAATGAGTTACAATTTTGGGCACCGCAATGTAAGAAGAACATAGGATAATTACAGAGGGTTCATTAATAAAGGTAATGGGAGGGTTAAATTATGAAGGGAGGCTAGAAAATCTAGGTTTGTCTACTTTGGCAAAAATGTCCCTTAGAGGTAACCTAACATATATAGATATAATTTGTATACATACAGCTCCACAATAGCATAGAGAAAGCTTAGACATAGCATAGATATGCTGCTTGCTAGTGATAGGGTATGGGATTTTGTCACTTACCACTATTTGTACACAATATAATATAATAATGAAGTGTCATATACATAAGAAAAAGTGTCTTGACAATTATTAATAAATGCAAAACTTGTATTTACCATATAGAATATAATTTAATACAAACACAAACACAAAATACTAATTAAATTCACTTAAATATGAATATGTTTTCAGTTTGAAAATCAAATGGAAATATTTTTTCCTGCAGCAGTCCAACAGGAAATATCAATTAAGTAATGGTAAAAGACATCTGCAACTTCACATTATATAGCAGCCCCACTAATAAATTAAGAACTATCAGTTAGAGCGGCCAATAAGCAATTTGTTTGTGTTCAGACCTACCCCAGTTACAATAACGCGAGCACACCATTACTATATTCAGCCTATGCTTGCCTGCCCCTTTCCTCCCCCTTTCCCCCTCTTCAAGCACAAGAAGTTGTAAGTGTAAGATGCCAAAATCTACATATTGACATTTGCAAACCCATTTTGTTTATGAAGTTTACTGTAGTAAATATACTATAATGAGATCATCATACCTGTACATTATCAGAGTTTTTCATTTCTGCATGTATTCTCAGTGTCATAGAGCATGAAATAACACAAGTAATGGCTCTTACATCAGGTTGTTCATTCAGACTTGTAGAAAGAAGTGAGATGCATTTATGTACCTGTAACATAAACACAAATATTATGATTCCACTATTTTTCCAAATTGGTGTTTCAGTATTAGATATTAGATAATCATTTGTCAGCTTTCTCCATTGCAAATAAATAAGGAGAAAAAAATGTCATATTATAACAAGTTAGACAATGGAAAAATCTGTCAACCCAAGAGAGCAGTCAACTGAAAAATATTTCTGTTTGCAATAAAAAAAACAAGTATTCTAACATGTCTTACTTCCTTAGCCTCACAAAGGGATGATTTGCTGTATTGTTGTCTATAAGTGAAATACTGTAAAGAACAGTAACAAAATGCTGTTTCGTGATGTTGTTAGTCTATTTTTGTCTTCACACTCGTGACCAGAAATATTAGCACCTTTTTTCAAATAACTCATAATTTCTTCTAAACATAAGTTGAAATTAACCACAATTATGGTTCTCTCTCTGATAATATTGCAGAACCTTTGTTTTTTTTTATTCTGAATGTAATACTGTATGTCCTTTAAAGTCAATATGATGTTAAATACTTTCGTGTCAAAAAAGACAAAAGTATTATAGGAGTGATACCTTTATTGGCTAACCCAAATTTTTTTATTTTATTTGCTAGCTTTCAGAGCACAGAGGCCCCTTCATCAGGCAAGTTTACAAATTAATGTCTGAGAAAAAGGCACAACATTTAAGAGCTGTTACATCAAGAAATTTGTACAGTGGGGGGAGGGGTACATCATTAAGATAAGCTAAAGGTAGTAAAAAGGAGGTTTTTGTTATGGTTGGAAGAGTAAAAGTCCTACGACTTCAGAGGTCTGCACTCTGCTGTGGGATGTGAAGTGTGTCCATGTAGTGGGTCATAAATCTGGGTGTTAGATTGAGACCTTTAGTCAATGACTGGAATGTTCTTATCAGCTTGAATTCCCATATTTTTATGTATCTGAGATCATGAGTAGTTAATAGTGAGTCTAATGGTTGGGTGAAATTTGTTGAAGTTTTTATGGAAAGTCAGCAGCTCATCTTCAGAGCCAGTCCAGATTAGTAGAAAATCATCAATATAACGGAAGTATGCTAGAGGTTTCATTGTGCAAGTTGATAAGAATTCCTCTTCTAGTTTAGCTATGAAAAGATTATCATACTGAGGTGACATCTTACTGCCCATGGCACTTCCCATACACTGCAGGTATTTGCCTTTCCCAAAAGAAAAGTAAATATAATTAAGTATGAACCTGATCAGCTGCAGGGTTGGCTCCATGGCTAAACTGTTTCTTTGAACATAGTGTTGTCATGCGGCTATGCCATCCTTGTGGGGTATGTTAGAGTACAGAGACTCCACATCCATAGTTGCTAGTATTGAACCTTCTGGTAGTGGACCCAGGGCTGAAAGTTTGCATAGAATGTCTGTGGTATATAGCTGGGTGTTTGGCTCACCAACGGTTTTAGAACATTCTCTATCCAGCCACAAATCTTTTCCTTTAAGATCCCAATACCAGAAATTATTGGTCTCCCTGGATTGCCTTCTTTTAAGTCACAAACTGAAAATAAATGGCATTGCCAATTTATTGACACTCTAGACTTCATATTTTATAGCGCAGCCTTTGGTCAGTTTAACTGCAATCAATCTGTTTTTATTCACATGAATGAGCTTTGTGCACCTCTCTACTGTAAGTTTGGTGCAACCAAACTGCTCCAGTTCTCCCAGATTTCATGGTTGTCTTCCTACAACTGCTGTTTTCAGGTCTTCCTATAGGCGTTCTATGGGATTAGACTTTTTACTGGCCACTTCAGAACAGTCCATTGTCTTGTCTTGAACCATTCCTGGGTGCTTTTTGGAGTGCGTTTGGGTTATTGTCCTGCTGAAAGATCCATGACCTTTGATGGAGACTCAGCTTTCTGACTCTGGGAATAACCTTGTGCTCCAACGTGGAGATTACCAAATTTCATGAAGTCAAGCACACATCCAAAGCACCCAGTACCAGATGCAGCACAGCCAGCCCAAAACATTACTGAACTTCTTCCATGTTTGATTGTAGGGAAAGTGTTTGTTAGTTTGAAAGCTTTGGTTTGCTTTCTATAGACATAGTGATGATGTACTTTACTCAAAAACTATTTTCCAGAAGGAATGTGGCTTGTTCAGGTGTGCTTGGCAAACTCCAGTCAGACTTTCCTATATCTCTCATATGTGTATGTATGTGTGTATATATGTGTGTGTATATATTGTAGTATAATTGTATCTGGGTCGCCGTCCTCTGGGGTGTACGGTTGCACTTCTGCCAGAGAAATCACATAAGTCCAACGTTTCAGGTTAATAGCCTCAGATAGTTTTATTCACCAGCTTGCAACACATAACAAAACATAAACAAAATCCTAGCCGTCTGGCTACTAGCTTACACAGTGTAGTACACTCTCTAGAGTGAGGGGTCTAATGTCCCTCACTTTAAATCAAACAAGTGGAACTCACAGCATAAATTACAGCTTCTCTCATTAGACCCCTGATCTCCTCCCTGGACAGTGAGAGAGACTGAGAGATCAGGGCTGGAGCCTTTTAGAAACCCCACACAGGTGTGTCCTGATTACTCTGCTGGGAGTCTGCAGAGCCAAAGACCCAGACTGGGCTTTTTGTATGGAGCCCACCCTACTCTCTCCATACAAAACACCAGGTACCCATTACCTGAAGCTGAGAAACCAAATAAGAAGCATTTCCTCAAAAACTCCCTGGTGTTTAAAATACAAATGACAGGAACCTGGGACTTATGTACCTGCCATTTACCTCTTGCCCAGGACTTCTGTCACAATATATATATATATATATATATATATATATATATATACACACCAATCAGCCTCAACATTAAAAGCACCTGCCTAGTATTGTGTAGATCCACATAGTGGGCCCAAACAGCTTTAACTCATCGGGTCCTGTGTTAGTAGCAGGTCCATTAAGTCCTGTAAGTTGCGATTCTAACTTGTTTTTCCATCACATCCCAGAGATACTCGATCGGAGTGAGATCTCGGGAATTTGGAGGCCAGGTCCACACTTTGAACTCTTTGTCATGTTCCTCAAACCATTCTTTAACAATTTTTGTAGTGTGGCAGGGCGCATTATCCTGCTGACCGAGGTCATTGTCTTCAGGGAATACTGTTGCCATGAAGGGGTGTACTTGATCTGCAACAGTGTTTAGGTAGGTGGTGCATGTCCCAGCAGAACATTGCCCAGAGGATTAAACTACCAGCTTGCCTTCTTCCCATAGTGCATCCTTGTGTCATCTCTTGACCGTTCTGTGCCTACACAGCCCAATAGGCAGCAAGCTGCGATGAACTGTGTGTTCTGAAACCTTTGTATCATAGCCAGCAATAACTTTTTCTGCAATTTGTGCTACAGTAGCTCTTCTGTGGGATTGGACCAGAGGGGCTAGCCTTTGCTCCCCACTCACATTAATAAGGCTTGAGTGCCTCTGACCCTGTCATCGGTTCACCGGTTGTCATTCCTTGGACCACTTTTGGTACACTTTGCAAGACCGGAAATTTTTTGGATTCTCTGTCAAAATCTGAAAAGGATTTTGGTTTAATTTCTTGGACAAAAATGGATAATTGGATGTATTAAAGATGAAGGCTCTGGATGTAAGTGATTACTACATAGAGTGTTTTTAATTATTTCAAATAAAGTTATTTTTAAAATGGGGGTGTGTTTTATTTACATTTTGTCTTGGTGCACTACAGGTCCTAGCAGTTCCCCAAGTGCAAGTATGCCCTGGCAGCCATGGATATGGTGGTGCTTGTAGTGCGTTTCGCATTGGCGTTTGCTGAGCTCACTGTTCGTGCACGTTCAATGTAATTTTATTTAAAACCTACAATCAGCCCTACTTCTAGATATTAGCGGGGTAACGCAGCATATTATCTCAGATAGACGGAGACAGACTATTAGGATAAGACAGTGACAAATGCTACCATTTATCACTATATAGGAAGCTTATGAGCCTGCAATAGATTGGAGAGTACTCACACAGTTTATCAGCTCCATAGAAATGAAAGACCTAACTAGGCAGTTCCTTTAGATTTTAGAGTGAGTTCTCAGTACCATACTAGACAAAATTCTGATATCAGTTAAATATCCAGCATTAAGTCTAAGTTAACACATTTCTCAGAAAAACTGAGAGAAATGACGAGAACATCAAGATATTCACGCCGTAATGAGCTCCCAGCATAGCTACAAATAGGCTTATAATAGCAAATACAATAGCGGCGCAGCTGAAGGAGAAAGGGACAGAGTCTAGGAGGCGAGTCTGATATCAAGACACGGAATGAATTGTGTGTGTGTTACCTAACCATACAAGACTGATATTATACTCTGAGGTTATTACAGCACCTAGTGTGCTAGCCCTAAGGGGTTATATGTTATATTATCCTAGTCTGTCAGTAAAAGATTAGAACAATAATAAGTGTCTCACGCTATCTGGTACTCCGTGTTATAGTGCACATCCATGATGAACCACAGGATAATTAATACTATCTATCAGATGATGCCCTATATTTAACCACTCACACACTATTGGATAGAGGAGAGCGGTGGTGAATATATATAACAGTATATGGTATTACTAGCCTACAGGGTTAATCTGTGGTATGCCATCAGGAGCTAATATAAGGCTCTTAGAGGGTGTACACAGAGTAGTAGGACGATATTCATAGTGTCTTATTGTCCATATAAATAAATATACCTGAATTAAGGGTCTGATGCAACAATCAATAAGACATTCATATTAATGTTAATTGTGAATAGTAGGTGTATATAGTGAACGTGATACATTTACCATATTAAAGCGCTATTATTTATTATCATTAGAACAAGTGAGACAGCACAGTAGTACTTCTACTACTTCTTAACAGTCTAATCATTTTGTGTATTCGGTTACTATGTTTATTCATACAGTGTTTTTAATATTTCGCTAATTGAATCAATTTAATAAAGATATTAGTCTTAACAGAAAATCAATCTATATTGTGATATAAAAGAGTGCCCTTTATACACATCTCAATCATCCCCTTCCCCATTTCCCCTTTTTCAGCAGTATGTCTATATTGTGTAGGAGCACCTCCCCATAATGAGATAAGAAGATTTTTTATATGAATTTATTTGGGGTTAAGCTTGGTGCGGTGTAAAGTGTTTTGTTCAAAAAGCATGTCTAAGTTTTGTGCAAACATTTGGTCAACAAAATAAAGTACATAAATAAACTGCTAATTGTGAGTGTTTTCAACTAATCTATGATTTACATGTTATCTCTTTATGTTAATTACAGAAGGGTGCAGTGTGGTGCCTATAATGAGGAAACCTGAGGCACATACAGTATTACAAGCAGTATGGTTTCGGGTGCTGCAAATTGAATGGATCAATCAATTCAATTTAGGCTTCATTGGTGGCCTGACATTGCCCATGCTCTCTGTAGTTTTAAGTTACAGCCTTGGTTTGCCTGTCTATTTTGATTTCCTGGTACCGACTAGGCTTTGTGTATCCTTTTATGCTAGTAGCCCTGATCTCAGATTGAACTTTGATCCTTTGCCTTCTACCCTGACTTTGATCTAAGTATTTAATACAGCCATGCTCCTTGTACTCAGCTACCACCTCGAGAGGGAAGCAACTTGTGGATATGTTGCAGTGAAGTTCAAGTTGTGGCAATCATCCTGACTCATTAGAAGCCTCTTACATGAATTCTTCAAATAAGTATTTTCATTTATTGGAATCAATTTCTAGAGGCAGACCTTTGAACTTCTGTTAATAGATGGCTATTCAACCCATTTATCACTTTAAATTATATTACATTTCTTTTTATAATAGTTTTTTGCTCTGTACTTTTTATGAACTTGGATCCCTTCAATTACTTTATGGTCCAGACATGGAACAAATCTGCAGCCTTATCACATAAATTACAGCTGTAAGTATGATTGTTAATACCATATCTTAGTAAAAGTAGAAAGTAACTGTACCTGCTTTTGACAATCCATCTTTTGGAATAGCTGAAAGACAGATTTGGATTTAGACTCCTCACGCTTTTGTAAGGAGGCAATTATGTTTTCAAGAGCAGCCTTAAAATGTTGCTCATTCTAAGAAAATGAAGAAAATAAACATTAGTTGTTAGTAAAACTGAAGTTGGGTGTAAAACGCCACAAACTTCCTGAATCAGTTTGACAGGGACTACACATTGTTACTCTGAGATCTTGGAGGGCCCTATTCCTTCCACTATCTAACTCTCAGGCTGTGGCTTCCTGCTCGCTTCCAATATTGTTCTCACATCTGGAATTTTGAGATTGAAAGTTTGAGATTTGCTCTTTGCAGTACGCGTTAAAAATGCTTAAATGTTAAAATAAATGATAAAATGTTGCCTGTTTGACCATAAACGACTATATTTTATGCTAATTTTTAACAACTTTTTAATTCGAACAGCAAACATTACTGTGTTTGAGTTCAAAGTTTGAGGTGCGCTGTTCACATTAGAAAACTGTTTTTTGAATCGGCTCAAACATGTTTCACCTTCTTCAAATTTAGCTAGAAACATTTTAGCGAGCCAAAGTTTGAGAATTTACAGTGACATTCATACTGTAGATCCAATTCAACACACCTGCTATTCCACATAAATTTAATGAGCATTTCCATTTTGTGTATCACTGTCTGCAATGCATGTATAGGATCCTTAGCAGATAGTGTTGGTCCTTGTTGTACTATTTTTGAAGACTTTTAGGGTACCCCCTGGCAAGCTAGCTCTAAATTTAAAAACGCATGAATATCAGATTCAATATTGGGACATTTATTTTTAAAATTAGTACTGACCTATTAGCATAAGTGTCGTGAAGTGGCTGGTGGCTTAACTGTGTAATTAAGGCATAGGCATAATATTTAAAAATAGAAAGCAGTTATACTTAGTATTTTTTACTGGCTGGGGGATTTTTGCTTTTGTTTATATTCTAGCACCTGTTTTTACTACTGTTATTTTCTAGCACTGTTACTTATAAATTGATTGAGCAACACCCATTTTGTGTATAACTGTTAGTTGGTGATTGATGCAATAACATATTACTCAGTAATCTGTACTGTTCCATGATGAAAATAAATAACAATGCAGTCAAAACACACCTAGATATGAGAATGAGCTCATACAAACTTCTGTTTTTCCCCAAATATTCCAGTTTTGTGGCATTATAGTTTAGTATGTGAACTGCACATTACCTTGCTCTTACCTTTTGTATGTATTGCTTGTGCCGACCTGATGATTTGACATTATATCCATAAACTCTGAGGTGATCAGACTCCTGTCCAGCAGTGAGCACAACATTGATTTGGCTTCCCAGGACATTTAGCATTAGCATATTTAAAAAATGTGTTTGTTGATTGCTCATTCCTTCATCAGAAACCATTAAAAAGTAAGGAGACTGTTTCTTGATAAAGGTTTTCCATTCTTCGGAGAGAAAGTTTGAAAATGTGTGTACAACTGTGTCTGTATTGTTCAGTAGGTGCAGCATAAGCTGTGTACGCAAGGACATCAAATGAGGCCATTCAAAATACATTTGTTCCATATCCTAAGAATAGTATAAAACAGTCATAAGAGAACCATTGCAAGTGTTGTATTTGTATGTGCTTAAAATGTCTATATTTATTTACTGTCACTGTACAGAATATATCTGATAGCTGCAGCACAAATTTATCAGTCTTAGACATCATAGAAACTGGCATCAATTTTATGCATTGTACTAATATAAACCCTAGTACAAGAATACGGAGGCGTTCATTTACAGTAGGACATGAGGACCCTTTTTTTAGAATAAAATAACCTTTTTATAACTGTAGATGCACAAGAAAAATGTGTATATTGATGACCATACTAGTTAAAAGCCTGTCAAAATGACGGTAAAAAAGAGTAAGATCATAGGACCACAGTTATGAGCATTAATATTAATATTTGTTTCATCAAGTTACCGACATTAAGAATGGCGTGGCATCTTGTTCACTGACTTTGTAGGCGTTGATGTTATATTACCTCTGTCCTGTTCGCTCTTTGATTGTTTTCTCTGTGGCGGGCAATTTCCTGAGGTGTCATATTTGCATGGCGATGACAATCACGGCCAATTTTTTTTTTAGCATTTACGACCTCATATCTAATGCGTTAGATGTGGTATTCATATTGCAAAGAAATATGTAGTATAAAGTTATGCTCTCTTTTAACAGAAAATAAGCAGGTATCATCAGGTATCAGGTATTACACAGCAATTGATACACTAGTCAACACTATGTATTAATAATGCAAGAAATATTAAATGCAGGTCGATTTTATTCAGATAAAACTCCTCCCAACTTGATCAACATATCACAGAGCAGTGCCCCCCCTAGCCTGACTCACATGCCTTTTTCTAAAACCATTGTACATGTAAGAGGATAGAGAAAAGTCTTGGTACCAAATGCACACAACACATCTGTCTTGTATTCTTCTTGCAATCTCCACTTTCCTGCAAATCACAAATGAGGGATGATGAAAGCAAGGAAGTACTGTAATGGGGGGCTGGCTTGTTGGAGGTTTTCTTGAGATTTTTAATTACGTTAGACCAAATAGTAGAGATGTCCTGGCACAAAGACTTGGCTGCAGGGACTTCAGCAGGAGGTAAAGGAGTACATTTTGCAACTAATGGATGGAGTACATATACGGTGAAGAAGGGCGCAAAAGAAGAAAATTCATGAAACATTTCAAGTGCAAATTCTGCACATGGGAGGCAGTCCGTCCAATTGTCTTGGCTTGAAGAAGTGTAAATTCTAATGAAAGTCTCGATTTAGTCTTTCCGTCTGGCCATTAGATTGGGGATGGTAGGCCAAGAAAAATCTGAGACAGATATCAAGATGTTTAAAAAGTGATCTCCAAAATTTTTAAATTAATTGAACTCCACGGTCTAAAACAATCTCCTGGAAAACAGATGACCGATGGGTGCTCAATGAAAAATGTTGTGTTGAGCACAGGTTATACAGGCAGAAACAAACTCCCTTACATAAAGATGAATAGTTGTCCACCAATAATTCCTAGATATGAGCTCCAGAGTTTTTCCAGAACCATCATGCCCTGACAAGTGAAAAGAATATGCCCAATGTAAAGACTCTTTTGAGATTTGGGAGGAACAAAGGTCTTACCATGCGGGGAAGTCACAGTGAGATCTATAGAAGTAGAGACAAGGTATTTGGGATCCAGTATAGGATGATTCTCCAGATCGTCCAGATTCTTTCCGTCTTCAAAAGTTCAAGACAGGGCATCTGCTTTCTTGTTCCTGTCTGCTTGTGTAAAGGTTATATAAACATCAAATTGAGAGAATAACAAGGACCAGCAGGCTTGATGAGGGTTAAAGCATTTGGCCGATTGGAGATACAGCATAATTTTATGATCTGTAAATATGTTTACTGGAAAATGAGCTACTGAAAATCTCCACTCCACAAGGGCAAGTTTAATGTCCAGGCGTTTCTTATCCCCAAATGTATCATTTTTCTCAGCTGGAAGGAATTTTGGAGAGAGAAAAACTGCAGGAGTGCAACTTCCCCGTCAAAAATCTTTGGGAAAGAACAGCTCCTACACCTACTGAGGGGGCATCAACTTCCAAGAAAAAAGCCATTGAAGAATCAGATTGTTTGAAGACTGGGGCTTACGAGAGAGCCAATTGAAGGAAGAGAAAGCTTTGAAGCGGCCATAGTCAAATTCTTAACATCTGTACCTTTATGAGTAAGAGAACTGATGGGAACAGCTAGAGTGGAGTATCACTGATTAAATTGTCTGTAATACTTAGCAAAGCCAAGGAATCATTGAATAATTTGAGCACAACAGGTTGTGGTCATTCCAACACTACACAAACTTTTTCTGAATCCATTTGAAGACTAGAACCAGAGACTACTGTATATACCCAAAAATAGGCATTTGGGCAAGTTTGAAGTTTCTCAAATTTACAGTAAAGCCAACGTTTACGTAATTGAAACAGGACTTCTGAAACTTGAAGGCGGTGAGAGACAAGATCTTTAGAAAACATCAAAATATCTTCCAAGTAGACAGGTACACAGTAGTAAAGTAGGTAGCTGGATGAAGGGGAGTGGAAATCTAATCAACCAATGCAGAGGAATAGAAAAATATATGATAGGAGTGCACAAGAGAGCCAGAGATTCCGGCATGTGACACACTCACATGGAGAAATGTAATACTGTACTATAGGAGCATCATGAAGTAAATTATCCTGTAAATGTGTAATCTATTTATAATATGGTTCACAGTAATAATGTTCAATACAAATAATCTAATTCTAATATCACCATGTATTGCATTTGTTGCTTTTTGCTGCTTTAATATTTGTTCTTATGATTTTGATTGGTTGATGGCCCTATTGTGACATGTGTTATTGTGTGTCTAATCATGAGCATGTAGAGAGTAGGTGTCTGGGGTGCCATAGTGATACATCTTACAAATCTATTGTACATACCTTGAAGAAAACAATTACATATTTTGCTCCCTTGTTTTTTAGATTAAGCAGGAAACGTTCCACCAAGAAAAAGAAATGCAGATTTTGTCCTTCCTTTAGCGAATCATTGGTACTGCCGGTTATTAACAAAGAGTCTCCATCAATGACAAAGAACTCAGATTCTACGTAATCATTAAGTAGACTTGCAAAGCTAAGGGAAACAAAATGAGAGAATTAACTGTCTATAATGAAGTATGTATTAGTAATTTTATTTAATTTCATGTTTTTAAAATTAGATTTAACACATACTTAAGTGTTCTATAAATATATTTTAATGTTATGTTTTCTTCTGTTTTAGTATTTTTATGTAAAATATTCAATATAGAGGGTGGTACTGTGTAATTATTAGAAATGAAATAAAAAAATACTTTTCTATATATAAAACACAGGTCAAATTTCTAATGCCCCTTTGTCTAGCAGGTAACATGTCCCAGACTAAGGAGACTTAGAGACTTCATTGTTTATATTAACTTAGATAGTAATTAAAAGCAATCATTTTACACTATGTTTAAATCACTTTACTCTCTCATCAAGATACATGCTGCAAATGTATAACAATCATGTAAACCGCAGGCATTTCAATGTGCCACTGTCCTGTGTACAAATCAACAGAAAATCCTACTGGGAAAAGATAAAAACCCTATAGTTATTTTGTCTTTATGAAAGCTTTTCATGAATCCAATTCTTGTGTCAAGGTTTGATATACCCTAGGCTTTCACATGGAATTTTTAAATTGATACTATCAGGGCAGGTGCTGGGATCTCCGGAGATGACGCTTTCTCCATTAAAAACCCCTTTGGCACATATGCCGAAGTGGCTTAACTGCACATGCGCTTCTCCTCCATACCGTGCGTTTGTTCCAATACCTGCTCTGTTCTCTGCAGAGGACTCAGACTGGAAGGTGCCATCTCTATTTTATCAGCACTCTCTTGCCGTGCTTACCGCATTCTACCAGTCCTGGATACTATTATCACATATTTATATTCTATTTTTAAAGAAATAAAGCCAATATTTGACATTAATATTAATCATATGGAGTAGAATAGTGCTGAATAATATGAAGTGTTTAAAAAGAAATGAATATTATTATTGTCAGCGATTAGTAAAATGCCACCAAATGGCATGTGTGTGTGCTTTCCAGAGAATTTTGAATCATTCACATCAGTCCCTGCCCCGTATAGAGAGAAGTTATCTGTTGGAATTGCTTAAAAAATCTTATGGAGAAGTATCTGATTGAGAGAGTACCTCTTCTGAATCTGGCTCCAAAAACCAAAACAATCAACTAATTCACACTCTTTTTCATGTACAGTGTTTATTTCCAAGTTCAATAAATCTTTTAAGATCATCAGAAAAAAAAAAAAAAACATTTTAAAGCAAGATATGGTACACCTTTCCCTTGAACCATTAGTCTTTTTTTTTTTAAATGATCCAATCTCAAGAACTTATTAGCCCTGACTTTTTGAACATAAAAGACAAGAGGCCTGTGTCGTTGAGGAGTGCATGGCAAAAAAAAAGGAGTAAATGAGATCCTGGACAAAACCATGTTGCAATGAAAAGGGTGCAAATGAGTTATTATTTTACACATAAGGAAAATACTGGCTGATGTTTCATGTAGCACACAAATACTTGATAGCTTTATTTTACACTGAAATTTAAAGTTAATCTAGGACATTCCCTGTCCAAAATATAAATCTGTCCCCACATTTTAAGTTTATCTCCCCCTCCAATGCAACATGGTTTTGCCCAGGTGCAAAGTTACTCCTTTTCTTTGCTTTGCTCTCTCAATGACTCAGGCCCAAGGTGAGGTTACCAACTAAATTGTCATTCAGGCTTTTATTAATTGTAACACAAGTTATTTTATTGTTTCAATAAAGGTGTGGTCTACAATACAATTACAGGAGCAGATTTACTGAAATAACATTATTAATAAAGTTAAGACTCATATTGCGTCAAGACATTTTGCACTCCAACACAATAGTGACCTCATTTTTTTCAAGTCATTGGTGTTGAGAATGTTAAGTTGACAGCTGGGTGGGAATCTTTGTGAGCAGGAGCTGTACTAGATTAGATGAGTTATCTATATCCAAATGGCCTCAATCAACAATAGATCTGAATGAGATTGCTTAATTAAGTATACCTGTATGCATTTACAAAAAAATATTTAATTATTCTCTTCCTTTCTTTCTTTCCCCCCTCACCCTTTGGAATGAATCAGTGTATTAGAAGCTGGTGATTAGCAGTCTTTCTGTATTGTTTATTTTCAGGATTTTAGAGTATTTACTAATTGTCTGCATTGGCATATCTGTTTACAATTTGTTCAAACAGAGTTTTTGGTTTAATAGGTGGCCAATTTTTATATATATATATCTTTATATCCAAATATATCACTTTTCTATTATTTTAGTGGTTAAAAATGTGTTTATTTAACAAGCTTCTACAATTTAGTTTTTTGGTTTTGTTTTGACAGTGTCTGAAAGAGTCTGAAAGACTGCTATGCAGCTTTTCAAGTTATACCACTTCCCTATTATTATACTCGTTGTTCTTGATCCAGAGCTGCCGGTTTGCTTTCAAATTTGCATCCCCATTTTTGCAACACAGTTTGTTTGTGTCCTTCAGCCTCACTACTGCAGATTCTTTTATGCAACACAATTAGCATTTTTTCATATAATCGCTGTTAATATGAATACATAAATTTATCCTAATCAGGGGAAGAGCTTTGTTGGTATTTATCCTCCTTCACAAGTTCTGGAGTTGCTTCTTGTGTTTAATAAGAAACTACCGTTTTGATCCTTTTTTAGTTGATTCTCGCTTTTGATAGTCCAGTTCACACAGTTTTAGCATGCTACCTCCATTGAGAGCTACATGTGTTTTTAACAGATGTGACTATATAAAAGCAATCAATAAGATATAGGAACAGCGCTGAGACCTAGAATTAAGCCTAGTATTGAATCCACGTTGGCACAAATAAAATAGTTTATTAAATATAAACATGTAACATCCAATACACAACATATAAATAGCAAAATATCAGTGCACTGATAGCAAATCCCACTCTGCTACAAACTGCAGACACAGTATGGAATAAAGGTTAGTGAGTATGTAGCATAAAAAAAGCGTGATCTAATCACTTGTTCAAATGAATAGAGATGTTGGTAGTTCATAGACCCAAAGTCCTTCCAATGTTAAAAAGGGATTATTTCCATTAACATCGGCATCTACTCTGGGGCGGCTGACGAACCAGCTACACAATCAGGAAAGTAACGGAATATATACTATCTTCTATTGCATTATTGCTAATTATTGGAACTTTCCTGGTGCATTTTCTATTACAATTTACTAACCTTCATTCCGATGTGTAGTGAAAGCATGGTTAATATATTGACTACAAGACTACGATGATTCCAAAGGAATTATAATAATATTTACTTTAATGCATCAATGTGGTACATCTTGAATTATTAACATGTTATGAGGAGCCATCCTATTTAAACATCTATCAGGAGTTAATGGAAATAATCCCTTTTTAACATTGGAAGGACTTTGGGTCTATGAACTACCAACATCTCTATTCATTTGAACAAGTGATTAGATCACGCTTTTTTATGCTACATACTCACTAACCTTTATTCCATACTGTGCCTGCAGTTTGTAGCAGAGTGGGATTTGCTATCAGTGCACTGATATTTTGCTATTTATATGTTGTGTATTGGATGTTACATGTTTATATTTAATAAACTATTTTATTTGTGCCAACGTGGATTCAATACTAGGCTTAATTCTAGGTCTCATCGCTGTTCCTATATCTTATTGATTGCTTCCATTTTTGACCCACGGCTTTATTACAGCAGCGGGACCTGTATTAATACCTAGTTTATTCATTTTAAATTTACTAGTGATTCAGCGCCAAAATTATTGTGTTTGTTTGAGTGACTTTATAAAACACTTGTACTTTTTGTCGACAAAAATATAGTGTTATATAGTTTTGCAATACGATATAAATATGGATTGTTTTTTATTTTTCAACAGAATGTTTTTTTACAAGTTAAGTGCAGTGTTTCACTCTCATTGTGTGATATATTATTATTATTATTATTATTATTATTATTATTATTATTATTATTAAGCTCATCTTTTTTAAATATCTATATAATTTTATTGTTATGACATTTAATTCATTTATTAATTTATATCATATTAAGGCTGCTCAAGATTACAAATAAGAAGCCTTAAAAGCGTCCCCTTTGAAAGAGTCACTATTGAGATTCCTTACCAGTGCAAAGCACTGATTTTTTTCAAATCTAAATACTCATTTTGTGTTGACTGCATTTAGTTAATTATTTATTATTATTATTATTATTATTATTATTATTATTATTATTATTTATGACTTTATCCATTATGTGATTATTGTGTTGCTTCCAAGAATCAATGCACTGACATGTTTATGATCTTCAAGCAGTCTACAACTGTTGGTGTAACTGTATGAATTAAGGGCAGGATATATAAACTGCCAGAGTTGAGTCTGCAAATTCTATTCCTCTAAGTCGAGTTATTCATGACAAAACACTTATGCACTGCACTACTAGCTCCAGCATTATTCCATTCTATTTGGGATTGTTCCTCAAGATTTTTTATCAGTTTCCTGTAAACCAGACTTTATGCTAGGTACTACAAACTTGATCAAGAAGTATCAGGAGAGGTACTTGAGAGACATAGGACATCCTGCAAGTATTTGCTAACTGCTTATGTTTCTTATCAACATTCAATCCCATTGCATATGCATCCATTGAGATCCACATGTGTTAACTGGGATGTTTTTGTCTTGTTGGACTTTATCATTATCAACATTTATTTATAAAGCGCCAGCAAATTCCGTAGCGCTTTACAATTGGGAACAAACAGTAATAAAACAATACTGGGTAATTCATTCAGAGAGAGAAGTAAGCGAGCCCTGGTCGCAAGCTTAAAATCTATGACTTACTCTAGTAATTATTATTTATTATTTATTATTATTATTATTATTAATTTTTATTTATAGGGCGCCACTAGGTGTCTGTAGCACCTTACAGGGACAAACAAAATTACAATACGAGGTGAGATACACACAGAACAGTAAACAATAATCACAGTAACTCAGTGAGCTCAGGGCACAGCTAGAGAGGTCGGGGAGGGGAGAGGGGTAGGTCCGCCAACAGCGGCACCTAGGAAGGAGGGGACGGAAGAGAGGGAGACCCCCAGGGGGAAGAGGAGGGAGCGAGAGGGGACGGGGGAAGTGGGTCCTCGAGGAGGAAGGCTAGGTAGCTGGCGAGCAGAGTTAAAAGTAGTGGAGACAGGAGGAGAGAAGACCCTGCTCAAAGGAGTGTACAATCTAAGGGGTGGGGTAGACTGACAGAGAGACACGGGGGAGAGAAGGAGAGAAGGAGGAACAGAGGATAAGGATAAGGGAAGGGGAATGAAGGGGAAGAGTCAGAAGAAAAGGTAGGACTAGTACTAGTAGTATTTATACTAGTGATTGATATGTCTGGTTGTTAACATTTTGACAATTTATCTGCATTTTAAAGTCTGAGATCTTATGTCATAAGAGTCATACCTATATACCAGTTGCGCTTCTATTTGGTCCTATTTTGCATTTTTTTTATATGAGTATTTTTTATTTTTATCTTATATGCTATTATTGACTACGAAAAGTAATTTAAGCAATGAATCACGGACAGAAGTTTTTTGTAATTAAAATCTGTTTTATATGTTTGTGGTGTGTGATTACTGACATATAGCACTGTTTTACTTTTATTGTCATTAGTAGGAGGGTGTAGCCTCTTTTGACAGGTACATTGCACCTAGATTTCTAGCATACTGCTTTTAAAATCCCAGGAGAATGTCTGTTGATAGTAGCTGTGAGCTGATGTAATACTAAAGGCTTGTAAACAAAAGCCGGATAAGGGACCTGGGTTTTATGGATGGAGAGTGCAGGAAGGGCTCTATCCATTAGGCCTGGAGCCGTGTCTTTCAGGTTACCTATTAACCTGTTGCTAATCAACAGGTGCACCTGAATGTTGCAGGTAAAAAGGCTGCTACTCATCACAGTCTCTCTCTCTGCCTGAGGACTGAGGCTGGTGAGTCTCTGTGAGAGGAAACCTTGCTATTTGCCTGTGAATTGAACTATTTATGTTTTATTTTAGTTTATTAGTCAGTATTGACAAATGTTTAGTTAGAGCCAGACAGCAAGGGGTTTATTTTGAAGTTATCTTTTGATTTTGCTGCTTAATAAAACTTGCTGACTCCAGTTGTACCAACAATCCTGAAATTGTGTGACATCATTGCTGCTGTTTATTACCATCTTCCCCAGGAGATCGTACCTGGTTCCCCCACATGGTCACAATATAAATAATTTTTATGAGTGTGTTTTTGACTATTTAATAAACTGTCTCTTATTATTATTATTATTATTATTATTAATAATTTTTATTTATAGGGCGCCACAGTATCCGTAGTGCCGTACAAGGACAAACAATGGCACAGTACAAGGTGAAACAGCACAGTACAGATAACAGTAAGCACTATAAATCTGGGGGCTCAGGCACAGCATGAAAGAGAGGGAGGGAGGGGAAAAGTGAGTATAGGCAGGTAGCTATGGCCCAAGAGGGAGGGCACGGATGACAGGTTGAGAGTCACTGAGGGGAGCAGAGAGAAGCGAGAGAGGGCAGAGGGACCGATAGGAGGTGAGCTGAGTAGCAGATTTGTAACTGTGACCAATTCATTTTAAAATTGAGACTCGGCTTTGATGTTCTTTTGAAAATTTTAAAAACATTTATCTAGTTATTTTATTTGGATTCATTTTTTATCAACATGATTTCCCTAAAAGTAACCCACAGTGCTGTTTTTTGTATGCAGTTTGTCACTTGTCTGATGGAGAGGACAGCTTACGGTAGCAGGTAGTGAGCAACCAAAATGTATTTCACAGGCAGGGGTTTAGGAGTGGAGAAAACAGCAGAATCCTTTAAACAAGGCAGGGGTCAGGGCAGGTAGAGATATGAGAGCAAATCCGTTTAACAAAGCCAATGATCAGGAGTGGAGAAAACAGCACAATCCTTAGAAAAATCTGGGTCAATAACAGATAGACAGAATCAGGTCACGATACAAAGGCAGACTGGATCAAACAGAAACTATCACCAGCATTGGTATGCTGCCAGGAAGAGGTTTATAAAGGCAGCAGCACCAATCATAACTTGCTGGAATATGATCTGCAAGGCTGCAACAGTAAGTGAACAGCTGATGCTTCCAGAGTGGGAAGCAATGCTGATTGCTATAAACATAGCAACAACTGATTCAGAGAGACTGCAGTAATGATACATTTCTTAACAGCAGTCTCACAGCAGACAGCAGTGAACAGGTAGAGGATATTCCTGAGCATTCCAAGTGTGTTTTATACACAATCGGAATAGCCGGGTACCTTCCTCTGATTGCTTTATGGGCCAGAACTGCAGAGCCACAGAAAACTTGGCCCTAACGTGTACCAGCTGAGGGCAAGGTAGATGACCTTATCTCCCGGGTCCAGCCCACCCCTGACCTTCATCCACCAACTGCCTGTAGCCAGGAATGAGCACTGCACTTGTAATTATCAACTGCCCAAAATAATAAAGTAAAATTGTGCCTGCAATTATCAGCTTCCTGATGTTGGGAACCATTGCAGTGCCTGTGGTCACCAACTGCTCAGAGCCTAGGAACTAGAGCTGTGACTAGAATTATCAACTTCTGGGATTCAGGAACTAGTACTATATCTGCAATTGTCAACTGTCAGGAGCCAGCAGCTAGCAGAGTGCTTGTGCTTGTGTTCATGAACATGTGTTATTCTGCTACCTTACATATCATGGGTACCCCACACCTCTTATGTTGTAAGCTTGTTTGGGTCATGCCATCTTTATCTTCTGTTTCATGTCATTGCATGTCGTCTGTATCATGATCCCCTCTGTAAACAGCATTGCATAATATGTTGGCATTAATAACAATAATAACAATAATAATAGTAACTGTACACCGCTACATGTGCTATATCCACACTTTATGCACATTGTGATTATTAAACAGGTGAGACACATCTGTGTGCTGTTCACATACAAGAGCCTGCGGTGAGACAGAATAAGCTACTATCCTGGATATTTGCCATAAAGGTTCTACAGAGGTTTATGTAATGAAGAAACACACAGCCACAGGTCACACATCACACATTACTGAACACCAGGGGGTAAATGTATGAACGTGCGGGTTCTTCAACACCCGCGTGTTCAGTGTGTTCGGCGATTAAATTTCAAGCGGCGCTGCATTGTAAAGGGAAATTTCCCTTTACAATGCAGCGCCGCTTGAAATTTAATCGCTTAACACGCGGGTGTTGAAGAACCCGCATGTTCATACATTTACCCCCAGAACTGGGACTACTTACATGAAAGCCAACATTGCATAATTCCATTCAAATTACACAGTCCAATTTTGATAACAACAAGCAAATTGGCAGAAGAGATTGGCAAATATGTGACTCACATTACATTGATATAAACATTTCATCCCCCCTTAGTGTTCTTTATTTTTATGTGCATAATTGCCCTGTAAGATAAATGCAACCCTGTAAGTATGATACATAATTATAAAACTAATATATTTGAGTTTAGTTTGAATATATCATAGTCTTGGTGAGTTGAATAGGATAGTACAATATATTTTGGAGTTTGCTGTTAAGGCTTTTCAAATATTGTTCAGTAACACTTGTTACCTGCAGCTTGAAAACAATCTATTGTTTTCAGATACATTTGGATACAACTTGGAGTGTTTTCACCTACAGTAGTTACACTTAAGGGGAAATTTAATGAAGTGCAGTTTGCTCAAAAAGCAGTTTTTCTTGTGCTTTGATGTTTGGTTTGTAAACTGTGCAATTTTCTAAAGGTCAAACCGAACCTCAAAGAGCATGCATCAAATCCACATCTGCAGTTTGGAGACCTTGATGGAATACACACCGTCGCATGTAATAAGCAGCAGTTTGCTAATTCACTTGGTATACAAGAGCTTATTAGTCAGGGCTGTCTTGGCTGTTAGAAAGAAATAAGCATGAAAAATGAATTAAAAAAGTCCCCTCCCCGTCCCTAACAGCCTAATCTACTCAGCATCAGGCTGAAATAATGATTAGTCCCCCCACACCTAAAAAGTACCAGCCCAATGCTGAGTAACACTAAAGGCCTCCTAGTAGCCATGGGCGTTGAGCACTAGGGTAATATTAGCATGGGCCCAAGTGCATGAAGGGGTAGGGTAGAGTGGCAAAGGGAAGAGCTCCATTGCTGAAATACTAATCTACAAGTCATTGCAGACTTTTTTTCTTAAGTTACACTAATAAGTGTAGGGTCTAATATACACCCAAAGATGAGTGCTCCATTGCTAAGAGTCATTGATGAATAGGAAGGCAAGCAGGCTTGTCTGCTGAATTTGCAGGCAAATTCTACTGCGTTATATAAGTAACAGACAAAGAGAAGAGCTCCATTGCTTCATTGCTAATTGTAATTGCTGAAATAGAAATTATAGGCCTGGCTGGCTTGGTCTAAATCTGCAGTTACATTTTATTGTACCATAGCTAACTCAGAAACAGGAGAGGTGGCAGGGTTCAGTGCTGAAACAGAAATTGTAATAATAGGGCTGTTGGTGTTCTTAAAACTCTCCAGTGACATTGTACTGTGCCATAGCTCATACAGAAACAGGAGGGGTGACATTCTTGTTGTCACTCTCCAGTCTCAGTCACGATGATCCTAATCCCTCTACCTCATGTACTAAAGCCTATGTTCAAGTGCATAGTGGTTTTAAGTCAGGGAAACAAAAATGTAATTAAAAAGCTTGTACCTTTTTTAAAGAAAAAAAACCTCTAAAAAAGGTGAATGTTTACTGTAGAAAAACATAAAATTGCCAAGATTCCATTCTACCCAAAATATGACCAGGTGTACCAGCATCAGGTAGCTCCCTTCTTAGCTAGATTTAAGCACCTACACTGTCAACATATTCACCCTCATCATTGTGTACATCTTACTCAAACAATACTAATTCATCCCTGCTGGAATCCACCATCACAGAAGTCTGTGTACTTTGATGTAATTGCCGATAATGGCCTTCCTCATGGAATTTGTAGTTCATTTTATGGCAGAGCTGTCATGATTTTTGGGCAAATTTAGACCAGACCAAATGTCAAAATGTTGTGCTCACTCATCTGCATCACCACTGGGTGTCTTGGGAAAGCTAAGTTTTTTCCCTAGAACCAGTTGCCAGAGAAACTGAAGGAGCAAAAGTCATTGCAAGATGTTGATAGCTCTTTGACTCTGGCGAAGCGAATTAAATATTTAATCTACAATTACAATATAGTTAGCAGATTTGTTTAGTTTAATTTCCTCCTTCAATTTCTCTAGCTGCTCCTCAAAAAGTATAATGAAGACAATCACTTGATTTAAGCTAACCATGTCTGCACTCTCTTCACAGGTGACTACTTCGCTGGACTAAAGTACATTCCCCCTCAAATTCTAGTCTTCTTGGAGCTGCTGCATTCTCCTACATGCTGTTGCAGAATCCCGAAAGTGACCCTAAATTTTTCGGGATACAAACAGTATCTCCTGCATGTCATTGTCATTTTTTAAAAGTTCGGTAACACCAAGTTGATTGTGTGAGCAAAACAGGAAATGTGATAAAATTCCCACCGCTGTAATGCTCTAACAATATTGGTGGCATTATCAGAAATCACATATCCTCAGGAGAGTCCAAGCAGGATTAGCCATGTTGCAATGAAACCCCTTAGTGTTTGTAACAGATTGTCAGCTGTATGCCTCTTAGTGAAGCCGCTGATACAGAGTAGCCTACTTCTGAAAAATGAGATGTACTTGGGTACATGCTGCTGCTGTTCCTGCTGGTGAAGGCGAATCATCAAGCCAGTGGCCTGTCACAGTCATATAATCTTTAGTTTGCCCAGTTCCGCTTGTCTCCATATGTGTGGTTAAGTGTACAGTGGGTAGAATGGCATTTTTAGTGCAATAATTCAAGTTTTAAGAACCTTCTGGTAGAGGTGAGGAATAGCTTTTCTAGTAAAATGGTGTCGTGATGGAATTTGGTAATAGGGACAGAAGACCTCAAGTAACTGTCTAAAACCAGCTGCATTAATAGTGGATATTGGACACTGATCTAATATTAGCATAGTCCCCATGGCGTCTGTGATCTGCTTTGCGACTGGGTGACAGCTTTCTTACTTCCTCTAGCAAAGGATTGTTTATCAGTCAATTGTTGTAAACTACTAGCAGTCTTCTTCTGGGTTGAAGATCCACCCCCAGTAGTAGCAGCAGCAGGACTAAGGCTCAATAATTCTTCAGAGGAATCATGGTGGGTGGAGGAGTCATCTCGCCTTAGAAACTTGGATGCAGGACTAACTCCCATCACTTGTGAGGATATTGATGATGAAGGTGTTGGGGGTGTAGATCGCAGGTGCTGGGATCTAGATGAGAGAAGGGAGGTAGCTGATGCTGGACTGGTTTTTTGTTATTTTTTTAACCTACGTTTCTGATTTTCCCAACAGCTTTCCATGAACTCTTCAAATGCCGTAACACGGATGAAGATCCTAGATGGTTAAGGTCCCTACCTCTACTGACTGGGGCTTTAAAAATGCTAGACAACTGTTGTCAAGATTTGTGTAAAAATAAAAATAATTGCATACATAAGAGTGGATTTTTGGTCTTATGCCCAGGCATGACAATGGCTTTCTTCTTATCACTGGCAATAACTGCTGCAGTCTTAGCTTGAAAGTGTATGAAAACAATTTTATGTCCTGTGAGGTGGTCAAAATTGACTGCAAATTATTTGAAATTAGTGTTATTGAGGTTAATAATGTAGAAACAAAAAAAGAGCAAAATTATGTGATTTTAGCAATTTCTCTAAAAAATACAGATCCAAAACCAAAACACACGAGGGTGGTTTTGCCAAAACCAAAACATTTAGCTATTCCAGATCCAAAACCAAAACCGCTTCACGGGATTCAGTGAGCATCTCTATTAATAATGCACCCATGTGGTTTAGAGATTTACGATTTTCAGCCTCCAAACTAAAGGATAATTTATCCAGAACTTTGGACCTGAAAACCACATCCAATGTATGGTGGTTTGCAAACCGTACAGTAAAGCGCCCCTTAGTATCAGGGCCGGATTTACCGCTAGGCAACCTAGGCCCCTGCCTAGGGCCTAGCGGCTCTCGGGGGGCACAGCTGGGGGGGACAGGAGTAATTTTTTAAAAAATGGAAAAAAAAAATCGGCCCCTCCCCCGACTCGCGGCACCCCCCCTGGGGGAGGGGGGGGGTGCCACGAATCGGGGGAGGGGGGTCGGGTGCCGCGAATCGGGTCCCGGCAGCCTCTTCTCCTCTCAGTGTCTCAGTGATAGAGAGAGGAGGAGAGGCTGCCGGGACCCGACGAGCGATCACGTGACTCTTTCTTTTTTTTTTTTACATCTGGACTGACGGAGGAGGAGCAGCGTGCAATAGAAAGGTAAGTTAAACAAGGGACAGAAGTGGTGATGGTGAAGGGGCACAGAAGTGGTGATGGTGAAGGGGCACAGAAGTGGTGATGGTGAAGGGGCACAGAGGTGGTGAAGGGCACAGAGATGGTGATTGGCACAGAAGTGGTGGTGGTGAAGGGCACAGAGGTGGTGATGGTAAACGGCACAGAGATGGTGATTGGCACAGAGGTGGTGATGGTGATTGGCACAGAGGTGGTGATGGTGAAGGGCACAGAGGTGGTGATGGTGATTGGCACAGAGGTGGTGATGGTGAAGGGCACAGAGGTGGTGATGGTGAAGAGGCACAGAGGTGGTGATGGTGATTGGCACAGAAGTGGTGATGGTGAAGGGCACAGAGGTGGTAATGGGCACAGAGGTGGTGATGGTGATTGGCACATTGGTGGTGATGGTGATTGGCACAGAGGTGGGGATGGTGATGGGCACAAAGGTGATGGGGAAAGGGCACATGTGATATTGTGAAGGGGCAAAAGTGACAATGAAGGGGCACAGTGTGATGATAGAGGGACAAAAGTGACAAGAGCACATACTTGGATTTATGCGTATTATTTTTGCAAACAACTTAAGTAAGTATTTCTGCCCTGACTTCAATATTTATTATGTTGTTTTGACCCAACTACTTAAAAAAACGGGACTGTTTGGTAATTATTTAGGGGTGCCTTTTTCTGCAGCAGGGTGGCCTTGCTCTTTTCACATGTTAGGTACGCCCCCAAAGATGCAAGCCACGCCCTCACCTCCTTTGGCGGCGGCACATGCTTTCATATCTACTTAACTATAGGGGTATATGGTAGGCTGCAAAAATATAGTGCTATGGATTGTTTCAGGGAGGGGGCCCAAAAACAGTATCCTGCCTAGGGCCCTATGAGGTCTAAATCCGGCTCTGCTTAGTATATGTCCCCCCTAAATGGTTTCAACATCAATACTTTCCTTTATTGCATTATCATAGGAACTTAATATAGTAATAGCATACATGTTACTTGTTAGTCTGATGCAACAGGCTTTGTAATTGGTAGCCTTCTCTGTGGGTGTTGTTTTGTAAATTATAAGAGGCCAGGGGGAGGTGGGTAGTTTAAAGAACCAGTTAATAAATGTATGTGGTTTGTGTGTATCAATATGGACAAGCCTGTAATAGGGATGCTGAAATCACAGAGATTAAAATAATATAGCCAAAAGTATGTCTCCAAAATATATTCATTTATTAGTATTGTCAAGTAAACAAATACTTACATTGACCTTGATAGTTGCTGCATGATGAACTTAAACATGTCATCATAGAATTTATTAAGCTCTGTATGATTAAAAGAGAACAAATAAAAAGGAAATGCATCATTAAGTAATACCTTAACACAATCATAGCAAATATGTGTTGTCTCACATCAGTATTTACACAACAGATATTTATTTACGGTTAGGGATCATCTCAAATTGTATGTTATAGTCCACTTATTGGACAAGTACTTACACTCCCATAAACCAGCTACTTACAAATATGAGTATTATGGGGCTCATGTATGTATGTCTATTTTATTTGTGTAAGATATGCATTTTCTTACTGAGCATTCATGCAAAAAAGTTTACATACGTCCATATGCAGCTTTAAATCATCTTACATATAGGACTCCTTATGACTGGAAAGGCAGAATGGCAAGTGGCAGAGCAGGCAAGCATAAGCCGAGTACACTGAAGTAGACCTAAATGCAGTTGCAACTGTCAGAAGATATATCTTTTGCGGATGTTGCAGGGCTGGTGCAGCGAGACATGATGGTTATGATGATCAGCACCACTAGTAAGCTGCTTCTGATTAACTGATTGCAGATTGACCTCTTTAGCTGATAGTACCTTCAGCATTAGTGTGATGTTTTAATTATATGAAGTTGCAGTTGTCTATTTGCATAACTTAATTGTACTACATCAGGAAAGAAGATTCCTATTTGATTCTCTGAAGGGAAAAACAGATGTTTGCATTTAATTGAAGTGAATTTGTATACAATTACATTTTATATTGAAAAGCCCCCTCTTTAAAATGATGGCACCCCTGTTTATTTATTGCTTGCTGATCGTTTCTGCCCAAAAGTGTTCAGCACAGTGGTGAGAAAAGTGTCAGCAGCAAAGGGGTTAATACAGAAAACGCCACATCTTGCATGTATATTTGATAGCTTACAGTTAAATGTCTGTTTGTCAATGTCTCTGATTAGTCCAACTAGTGATAAATATTTCTTTGAAATTGGTAGGATAATAACGGAGTCTTAAATGATATTCAGAATAGTCCAAAATTCCAACTTTAGATCGTAAGGTAGCGGTTAGCAAAGTGTACGCTGCGGCACCAAGGGGTCCCGCAGCGCACACTTTGCTAACCGCTGTCACATGGGACAAAAAAAACAAAAATCAACCCTCCTCGCTTCTCACTGAATGTGAGAAGCGGCAGGAGAGAGGAGGATTCTGGGTCCCGGGCGCCGCCACATTGGCTCCCAGGCGCCGCCGCATTGGTAAGAAGGTAGAAGAGAAGACAGAAGAAATAGAAGAAAGAAGCCCAAGTATGGAAAGTAAAGAAACGGAAGGGAAGATGAAAGGAAACAGCAATGAAGGGGCAAAAGAGTGAAGGAGGGGACAGAGTGAGGATGAAGAGGGGCAGACAGTGAGGATGAAGAGGGGCGGGCAGGCAGTGTGAGGATGAAGAGGGGCGGGCAGGCAGTGTGAGGATGAAGGGGGGCGGGCAGGCAGTGTGAGGATGAAGAGGGGCGGACAGGCAGTGTGAGGATGAAGACGGGCGAGCAGGCAGTGTGAGGATGAAGAGGGGCGGCCAGACAGTGTGAGGATGAAGAAGGGCGGGCAGGCAGTGTGTGGATGAAGAGGGGCGGGCAGGCAGTGTGTGGATGAAGAGGGGCGGGCAGACTGTGTGTGGATGAAGAGGGGCGGACAGACTGTGTGTGGATGAAGAGGGGCGGAAAGACTGTGTGTGGATGAAGAGGGGCGGGCAGACTGTTTGTGGATGAAGAGGGGCGGGCAGACTGTGTGTGGATGAAGAGGGGCGGGCAGTGTGATGATTTTTGTAAATGTTGTTGTTTTATTTTGTTTGACCTTATTCCTCTTAATATTAGCCTTAAATTATTCTTTGACAGAAATATAATTGAAAAAAATATATAACAAATATTCTTTTCCCTTCAATTTATGTATATTATTTTTGCAAGCAAGTATTTCTGTCCTGACCTAAATACTTATTACGTTATTTTGACTCAAAACGGGACTGCTCTGTAATTATTTTGTAGGGGTACCTTGAAAAAATTATGGAGACTCTAAGGGTGCCGCAAACTGAAAACGTTTGGGAACCACTGTCTTAAGGTTTCATCAGTTCAGAAAATAATGCTACTTGTCCACACTTGAATACATAAATGTAATGTAGCTTTTCCACTTTTTATTGTAGCAGTAGAATACCTCAAAGAAAGCCGAAAGATAAGGATAGATGTCTTACCCAATGTGTCGGTGACTTATAGCTTGAGGAAAACTATACTTATTGTTCTGGATGACCCAGTGTGTATAGTAATACTAATACATAGATTGCTTTTACTTCATTAATTCCTAGAATCATTTTTGAAGACAGGCTTACCCACACACACATAAATACAGAAGAAGCAAAAGTGGAGTCGCAGCCCTATTCAACAACGATCTCAGTGTTAGTATAAATTTTCCTGTGTATTCAAGTGTGGACAAGCAGCATGATTTTTTCGAATTGATGAAACCTATCAAGGAGGAAGCTGGACTATTCTGAACATCATTTAAGACTCAGTTATCATCCTACCAATCTCTAAGGAACATTTATCACTAACTGGACTAATCATAGACATTGACAAATGGACATTAAACTGCAAGCTTTCTAATATGCATGTAAGGTGTGGTGCTTTAGCATTGTATATTATTTATCAATTTGGCATTTAAATACTTTAGCTTTTCAGCAGATCCTGAGTGATCTATAACACTACACCTAAAATGGAAAATGAAAGTGCAGATAACATTTCCTTACGAAGGAGTTACTAACACTGTCAAGACACTGCTCTCTTGTGTATTATATTATTGTGTACAAATAGGGTAACACAACTTTAGCATTTATTATTAACACTGTCAAGCCACATCTTTACGCTTTCTCTATGTAATGTCTACACGATTGTGGAATATAAGTATACACACTCATTACTAATAAGGTACACCTGGCGCAAATACTAGTGATGTCTCAAGATGTCTTTGACTGTACATATGCATATAAAAGCGCCTTTCCCTGCATTCGTCTTTTAGTTTTTACCGTCGAGGACGTAAATGCATTGTCCTTTACAACCCCTATATGCTCAACACATTTTGTCACTTTTTTGAACAGTTGCAGATCCACTTATATCATGTGTCTCAAAATAGATTGTAAAACTCTCTATGCATAGCAAGATATCTGCATAGACACTAAAGAAAGCTATATAATTATAGACAATTTGTAAGTGTGGCACATGGCGACTCCAGGTTAAAAAGCACCCTTCCTTTATTTAGAATGTCCATTAAAGTCTCCGGAAGATCCACAAGTTCAGTATTAACTACTACTATATGCTACTATATATGACATAAAGGGAAAGTGTATAAATGGCTTTATTTCCTCATTATGAATTAAAACCATACCCATAGCAATTGTATGTTGCAGACTTTTGTGTCTTCAATCTATAAAATGTCAAGTGCATGAGGTTCATATTCAAAAATAGAAAACTACTCCCATATAGGGCTGTCCCTGGATATCAGGAAGGCACAAGATCCCTACACAAGACAGGTCTACACCCATTCTCACTGACTTCACCTATTTTTAGATAACATTCATCCTTTGATTTCATAGACAGTATCGATTAATGATGTTGTTACCAGTGGCAAACCCAGACTTAATGCAATACAAATTTAATTTCTTATTAATGTATACAAAAGGAAAATTACAAACTTAACTATATTTAAGCTAGGACCAAGCAGTCATCTAAATATACAGTCAGAAGTTAAAAGTGAATTGCCGGTGATATATTTGTACTGTATACCAGAGCTGTTGTATCACTTAAATCAATAGAGACATGGAGAGGTAATGCAACCATTTAGTGATTCAACTTTTCGCCACATGAAGCACCATCGTTAGGACATAAATAAACATGTGGCCACCTTAACATACTATAATGTATAGATATAGAGAATGTTCAGGCCAGAGCTTCTTGTTGAACATATGGAGCATTTAAAAGTTGATTTATTTTAATGTTTTTCATGCCCTCATAAGGGTGCTTTTGTGCACTAAATTGTTAACTTAATAAATGGTTCTTTTTACAAGGGTACGTTACTATTCCATGTGTTTCAGGACTTTGGAGAGCTGTCAATCTCCATTGGTTTTGGCACCCCTGTCTGCTATTAATTTTTATAGATGTGCAATATTACAATCTGCTTCTTGTTATATCAGTAGAGGAAAGCAAGGGTCATTTTCTGATATGAAATGTACATTCAGAAATGCATAAAACAGGTTCTACGATAGGGAAAGGCAAGCAGAAACTATGTTAGACATATATAAAGGTTTTTCGGTTGGCTGTATTGGGAAAACATTAAATTTTACAATCGAAATAGAGCGATAAAATAAAACTTGATGAAAGTATTTAAAGAGTAACAAATAAATAAATGCAGCTATTGTCACGAGCGCGGCTCCACTACTGCCCGCCGCGGCTCACTCCTGTCTGCCTTTCGCTTCCCGGCTGTCAACATGACCACCGGGACGTCACTTCCGCCCACACGGCCAGGCTGTCACAAGGGCAACAGCCGGGACACTTCTATCTTTCACCTCCGCAGCCCGGCTAATCTGACAGTGTGCGCAATGGGAGCCAATTAATTAACAGCCTGCTGGGCTGATTTGTGCATGTTTGGGGTCTTTATTTTGATTGGGTCATCTGTGTATAAAAAGCAGGGAGGGCTTAGCCTCCCTGCCGGTTATAGTTTGCAGTTTTTGTTTACTGACCAGCTCCTGTGCTCTGCATCTACTGCTGTTGGATCACACGTGTTTGACCCTTGGCTTTGTTTTTCTGGACTTTGATTCTTTGATTGTTGCCCTGACCTCTGCTACATTTCTGGATTCTCCTTGTTTGCTGCCAGCCCTGACATCTGGCCTGTTCTGACCACTTTACTTGCTTTGGACCTGTTTCCTGACTACGCTTCTTCCATCTCCTGCTACTCAGCGCAACGGTATGTTTCATAAACTTGTACTACTCTGAGTGTAAGCCTTGGGGGCATCCGAGTACCTGTGAGCGCGTCAAGCTCTACAGGAAAGGCGGCTGCTGTAGGTGAAGACCTCTCCATCTTGTTCTACAAGTTTATGATAATACTGATAGTCGTAACAGCTATATACTAAAATGCTTATTTTGCATGTGATGATGCATCTGTGTAACCAGTTTCAATCCATTACGTTAGAGGTTTAAAGTCAATATGAAGATTGTCACTTATGGGTTGAGGAAGGGACAGTATTCTGTCCCCCGGCAGGATAACAATGGCAGTTGGATCACTAGGAGTTGCATTTTCTCTTCCTCAACATAGTTACAGTTTAGGAAAGTTTAATAGATTTATGTATTTATCAATTTCACCAGCTATTTAAGAATGAGTAAAATAGTTTTAACAACTATAATTTACATTATTAAAAGAAAAATGTTAAAGAATAAATTCTGTCAGTACCTAAAGGTGTCTTGTTTTCCTCTGCGCTGGTCTCACAAGTACTGAGGTCTTCAGATTTAGCACTTTCAGCTGATGTGTTTTGTTTAGATGATTTAGTATCTTCAGAACATGTTTCACTGTTGGTATCTCTTATAACTTCCTCTGGGTCAGACCCTCCTGATTCCATGATCGTTTCTTGCAAGTAGTTCTGTGCAATTTAAAGAATGTGTTATCACTTGTTTATATAGATATTTACGTCAAACTGTAGGATCATTTACTAACCTTGCATTTAAGTTCTGAATTTTTAATGAACCACGACAGCCATTTAGCAATTTAGTTTTTAACAATGAAAGCAAGTGTCTCAGTTACCATTGTATGGGATGAAAAATGTATATAGTTAGTCTTTCACATTTTCATATGGCCATGCTTGTTGCATTTTTACCCACCATATTGCTCATTTCATTGTTTCACTCCCAGTTTCATTTAATCACTGTAAAACAAACAGGAGCAGCTAACAGGGTCCAGGAAGTCTGTTCAGCTAGTTCATAAGCAGATCAAACTTCTGTATGAACTGTCAGTCTTAAGGCTCATTTATGTACCAAATAAAATGTAGGCTTGCACTGCTTTTCATTTTTGCAAGTGTTTACATGTCCATCAAGTTACATGCTCACTTGTCAGCTGTAGGCCTCATAGTAGCTGCACCTCGTGCACCTATGGCAGTTACAAACTTGCCCTTACCTATAATAGACATACCCACTGACCATCTCTGACCTCTCTGTTAAACTTCCCATACCAATTGCTCACATACCTGCTTACAAGACTTACTTTACCTTCCTTGTTCGCCAGCCCAGTAAATCATACTTGCCAACTCTCCCGGAATGTCCGTGAGACTCCCGCATTTTGGGTGAGTCTCACGGACTCCCGGGAGAGTATGGCAATCTCCTGCATCTGCCCACTTCCTAGTGAAGTGCGCAGAATTAGGTCCAAAATGCTGCGATTCTCCGGGAATAACGGCATTTGGCCCCGCCCCTGCTGTAAAATGACGCGTCCTTACGTCACGGGAGGGTCCAAAATGACGCGATTTTCGGAGCCCCGCACGCCCACCTCCCCTGGGAGGCTCCCGGATGCCAACTACAACAAGTTTGTAAGTATGCAGTAAACCATTCCTACACATGTTCAATGTTGTATATACATAAAGGAAACTGATGCATCACTCACTAATGCTCTGTCACTACTTACCAACCCCTTCACCTCCTTTAATCTCATCTGGTCTGTGGTAGATCAGAATCACATGCACCTTACAATACTCATATAGTCAGGTGCGCTAAAGAGGTGCAAATTTGGATGTGTGAGAAAGTAAATGTGTACAGTATAAATATGTAAAAAAAACAACAACAGAGGTCATTATTAAAGCTTAAGTAAATTTCTGCCAAAACACATAGGTTTTTCCGGAGCAAGATGGTGGCGGCTCTGTGAGAGGGTATCTTGTATACAGTAGGTAGACCAGTGTACCTAATTTTGTGGAGCTGTGCAAAACAAGTTTGGTTTTGTCAAGTTTCTAACTGTATTGGATGAATCATTACAGTGAATACAGTGGTGCAGTCATTACAGTTTGTTTTAAAACATAATTCATTCATATTGAACCACTGTTGGTACCACCAGAGACTCTTTGGCTCCCTAGTTTGGTGTAAATAATATATTCATATTTCATTTAGTTCCATAATTAAAAAAACAAGATTGTGTATATTTAATGAAGCTACAGTTAAACCAGACACCACACAACATAGAACACATTTTATTACAAGGGCAAGTTAAATGAAACATGCATTTGAATGCAATGGGTATTATGAAAATAAAAGATCTTTACTAGAATAGTGTAAATCTGCCTGAGTGTGAATAAATCCCCACATTACATTATCTAGGGGAGATAAAGGGCCTATATTATCCTGCATCAGTGCCAAATCTGTCTGGAGTCACTCCAAGTCACTTGAGTACTCTTGAAGGGTAGCGTCTCAACTACCCGAGTATTGTAATTAGCGTTACTGATGGTCACATAGCCCCAGTTACAGTTCTTTAAGGCTGCTTAACCACCTCTGTAATATTTTAGAGCTTTCCATGTATTCATGACAATAAAGAGCAGATTGTTTAGACTTGGTGATATTAATTAAAAGTAAATGTCTGTTTGTTTTTAGACACATACAAAACACTGCTTTCAAAATTCAGGTAGTATTACTTTGTAGTATTCATTGTAATGTAATGTTGTATAATGTTTTGTATAATTAAGGCGTTACACTTACCATGTTGTTTTCTGTATGTGCAAGATTGCTGGGCACAGTAGTGCGCCGGCCGCACAACGGTCGCCAGGCCTCCATCCTCCTCACAACCACCAGAGTTCAGTACAGTACTCTGCTTAGCTCCAGCTGCAAGGCGCAAATCAGTGACAGCAAGTCAGTGAGGCTGTGGCGCTGTGCTACAATTAGGAAAATCAAGACTGAGAATATAGGAATATCAGAAGAGTGAGAAAAGTAGCAAAGAATAGAAAACTACATGGGCCTGAATAAATTTCTCTGAAAGCTAAAGGTCATGGGCAAGAGGTAAGAGTTAGCAATTTTGTGAATGAAGATAAAATTTGAAACACTGGGTCTGATTCATTAAAGAACGTAAATGCAGATATGTGCCGTATTTTGCGTAAAATTGCTCTGCACTTGCCCATAAATGAAATATACGCTAGTGAACAAAAGTGCATGCAATTTATCTTCAAACGCAAAGAACACTTCCAACAGCCTACGATTTCAATGGCAGAATGGAGGAGGGAGGGAAGGGGCGTATGCATGCAGTCATTGTATAGTAAGGGCATGCCAAGGTTGAGCAAACGCACATCCGTCCGACTCAAGTTCTGGGCATCTCTGAGGTACGTGATTTTCAGCCGTATCACTTGCACCAGATACAGGGCAGGTGTAAGTGCCGAGTGATAGTGAAGACGGTCACATATGTATGCTTGAATATGTGATATTTGCAGTCAAAAGCAAGTGTTAAATTGTATTTTATGTACAGTAGGCATTAATAACATCCTGATAAATGTACAGTATTTCATGTAAAAAAATAATAAATTGTATGTATCCTGCAGTGTGTTGTGTCTCTCTGCATATGGCAAGTGCTGTATAGGCAGAGTGTACTAACTCCTGTATTCACCTAGAAAGGTTTCTTCAGATCCTCTTGTTGAATACAGGCGTACCTGATTGCATTTATTGTCCATTTTGTAAAAGCGCAAATTACGTGCTTAATGAATCATGTTCACAGTGTTCTAGATATGGCATAATTTAGTATGTCTTATCTAAAAATACCACCATATTAATTGTGTAAAATGTTGTATATTACAAAGCCAAAAAGACTTCCATAATTTTATTTCCTTAGGTCTTTTTTCCACTTGTGATTTTTTTGTGGGTGGATGGAACTGCAGGTGCCCAACACAATAGCATGGGGGTCATGTCAAATTAATTCTGGGACCAAGGCTCACCCTCAAATGCAACCACTGTGATGTTACTCCCGTAGTTTATATAGCTCTATACATTATAGTACCTGGGATTATTGTTTATAAGTAAAGTAGAAAAATTTTAATGTAAGCAAAACATATTTAGTAATTAAAAGACACAAAAGTCACGTTTTTTAAAACTGAAGCATTATATTGGCAAAATAACTATTTCAAAAGATAAATGAAGCATGAAGGTGTCAGCAAAAAAAACTGACTTTAAAGTAGATTATTTTTTCCTTCAAAGATTTATCAATTCATAAATTCAGTTGCATAATTTCAACCTTATTTACAACATTGTAGATTACTGTACATAAATGTGTTTAAATATAGTTTTATTATTATGATTGTTTTGCAAATAAATATATTTTGAGGAGGGGGTTACAGAAACAAGAGAAAATGGAGATGCTAATAAAAATATTGCAGTGATATAAATACATATTATGCAATATACATTTGTATACTTACATTTTCTCTGTTTTGCTTTTTATTGCAATGTGCTGTCAAGTACAAACAACTGTTAAGCTTCTCCAGTGTGACAACAGTTGCTAGAAGGAGCCTGCCATCTATGTGCAATGTACATGTGAAGGGGTGTGTCATATAGGACAGATAAAGGGAGTTAGTTTCGTTTCTCTGTCTGAAACCAGTGTCATTATTTTCCACATACACCCTACAAATCAAGTCCTGGCTTATACATTTTTATAGTTGGAGACAGAGTTTTAATGCTGACAATCCCAGACACCTCAGCATATTACTATGGGACACCAATAAAATCTAAAATTTTTAAAATAAAATGTGTGAATTGTATATATACAGTATATACATATGCCCTCAGAGGGCAAGATGGCAGCATTTGTAAAAGGGGCAGAAATTTGCACAAGCAGAGTAGAGGACCTGGGTGGAGTAAGGACGTTCCTTCCAAAGTATAGAGGAGGCAAAACAGTGCACTTAGTGCAGAAATAAGTTTCCTTTTGACATTGATATTGAAATTAGATAAAGTAGTGGAGAGAGTGGATTTTGCAGTAGTTTCTTGCTGTGCAAAGAGGCGCACAGCCCTTTCCACTCCACAAAAGGCTTCAATACAGTACACCCTGATACATTACAGTTTTTGCACGCAGTATCGGGGGGTTCATAATACAATCTTTGAATTCCTATTTTGCTTCAACATTCCTCTGAATGCCATCTGTAATGTATTCGTAAATTTGCATTTTGTGAAATGTATAGTTTATAAACAAAGCTAGGGTGACAACAGTCAATAGATTCTATTGTGTGATGTGGTTGGGGAAGGATTGAGAAAGTTTTAGGCTAAAATCTACTCCCAAAAGTGCAACATTTTGAGGTCAAATTTGGAAAGAGGTGAATATATTAATGTACAGTTTTGAAAATTTTGCACATTTACACCACAGATGTCACCAACCAAACACAAGCAGTCCTCGCAGGCCAGCCAATTGGCAACAAGCTGCAATGCACCTTTCTATCATAGCCAGCATTAACTTTTTCAGCAATTTGTGCTACAGTAGCTCTACTGTGGCATTGGACCATATGGGCTAGCTTTCGCCAACCAAACGCATCAATGAGCCCTGGGCGCCCATGACCCTGCCACTGGTTGTCCTTCCTTCAACCACTTTTGGCAGGTACTAACCACTGCATACCTGGAGCACCCCACAAGAGTTGCCATTTTGGAGATGTTCTGACCCCATCATCTAGCCATCACAATTTGGCCCTTGTCAAAGTCATTCAGATCCTTACGCTTGCCCATTTTTTCTGCTTCTAACACATGAACTTCAAGAACTGACTGTTCCCTTGCTGCCTAATATATCCCATCCCTTGACAGGTGCCATTGTAACAAGATAATCAATGTTATTCACTTGTCAGTGTTTTAATGTAGTGGCTGATTGATGAAATTCATTAATATTTGACCAGTGTTGGCACCACCAGAGACAAGTGGGGACTCTTTGCTTCCATGTTTGATGTATATAACATTTTAGTATTTAATTTAGTTACATATTATAAACCACATTGTATTTATTTGACAGAGCTACAATAAGTACAGAAAGCACATAGTAGTGCAGGGGTGGGCAAACCTGTCCTCAAGGGCCATATCTAGTTCATGTTTTTAGGATTTCTTTAATCATGTACAGCTGAGTTAATCTATTTGGCTGGGTCAGTAATTATCCCAGCTGTTTTTACAGACAGAAATCCTAAAAACATGAACTGGATATGGCCCTTGAGGACAGGTTTGCCCACCCCTGTAGTAGTGTAATCACTTCCTGTCTGAGCATTAAAGAGCGCACAGCAGAGCTGCAGGATGGCGCCAGCGGTCACAAAAAAATGAAAATAAAATCACAGAGCTGAATAGTCAGGCTTGAGTCAGCTGGTGTGTGGTCATGTCCAGTGACCTTTCTGACCCAGCAAAAAACATTTGTATCTTTTTGTATTTTTGTAAAACCTCAGTGATTGGAGTATGGGTGCCTGGCTAATGTACGTTTTCCATAAATATAAGAGGAAGTTTTTACTAGTTCTAAGGATATACTCAGGGTTGGGCTAATGGTTGAACCAGGAGAGGAAACTGTCCGTATAAGGACAATGACATCATCTATGAGAGTGTTGGTCCATGAGCATTTTAAAATTTACTACTATAACTGTTCCAAATAAGAGAATGAATTACAGTAATTACAAGGGCACTTACTGCTCCTAGCCAATTTACATTTTAAAACGTGATTGATCCAAATTTATCAAGAAAATCCCACTACAGCTGTCCACAAGAACCAAGCAACTGTCCAGTTTGGCCACAAACGCCTGTGCTCAGGCCCTGGGGCTGTATTATTTCTGGTGTCAATAAGACCTGTTCTTGCAGTCACAAGATGACTGTAAGATGATGGATATTATGTTGTCACACAGGCACTAACATCAGCCTATTTACACAATAGAGCCTACAACATTACAGCCTGTATATATTGAACACTTTTGTCCCTGTGCAAAAACTTTGATGACTACACCTCAAGATTTTAAAAGTAGATTAATAAGACATTAAGATTGTGTTATTTATAAGTTTAGATTAATACATTGCTTCATAAGCATGTGTCTAACTTCTGTCAAATCACATATTAATTTGTCAGTTAATATTGTTTACTAATTTCATCCTAAGCATATAAGCACAACACAACCTGTATTTTTCAGCTTCCATTTTGTATATGTTGATTATCCATATCACGCTCTACTGAGTCTACACTATTGTATTTGAGAGTAAAGGGATCCCTACAGAAATACTATCCATGCGGAGAATTAATAACTTGCTATGCTATTCTCCATCAGCCTGTAATATTTTGAATATTTAAAAATATTTAGTTTGTAATAAGAGTTTTTTTTAAATATGAAATAGTGAAACTTACATTTTAAATTGTGTGTTAAGTTATTTCCTGGCAGTAGTCACATAAAGAAATATGAACTGACTCATTGGTTTTATGAACAGGTCTCAATAGAATGATTAAATTATATTTCACACACATCAATAAATTGTATTATACTGTATCTTAGGGATTGTTAAAACCTAAGGAGTGCATCAATTTGAGTAGTCTTTTTTTCTTTTTGAGTCTTAATCAATGTACCTTACTACTAAAGATCCCCAAGTTAGAAATATTTGTGACTATACATGTTTATATCATTAAAGGGATGGTATTTGTGGTAGATCATTTTTATTGACATTTCTACTAATATCAGTGTGGAGAGTCAGATATAGTCTCTTTAGGGAGAACAAATTGTAAGCTCCATTGGAGAATAGAAAACATGTAAATGAATAAGGTTCTATAATGGTACAGAGCTGCTGAACATGTTGCCACTATATAAAAGGGTCAAACATCCACCAATAAGAAAAAACTAACACACTTGCATAATAATAATTATACATTTGCCAGCATTTATAGATGTATAACTAAGTGTCAATTAGTGAGTGTGCTGGTGTCTATGCGTGTGCCAATATCTCAGCCTATTATCTCAGTCATTTTGGGTGTACTCTCTGTTGGGGAATTTGTACCTATGTCTTTCTGGGTGTGCCAATGTCTACGGGTAGTCATAACAGAAGCTGTGGGTGCACTATGTCAGTGTGCCCTTCCCTATTTAGTTGTGCAAGTGTTTGATATGTCTATGAGTGTCCCAGTTTTAGTTTGTCTGTGCGTGTGTCAGTGTGTGTGTGTGTGTGTGTGTGTGTGTGTCTCAATCTGTTTCAAAGACATTTTTAAGAAACATGCTGCAGATGACTAAATTCTAGTGTTCACCATCATCTGGTAACTTCAGGATGAGCGTTGACATTTGTAGGCAACCTGTTTGTTCAAGCTACATCACTCTTGTATGCACAAATGCATTTGTTAATACTGTCTAGGCCTCTACAACTTGCAATAAATGAGAAGTTCACACTCTTCAATTGGTTGATAGAGCAGGAACTCTTCACAAACATCTGATGAAATGTGAATAGTAATACATGAGTAATGAAATGGAATTTTACTGGTTGAACTTTGGCTGACAGCACAGCTTGTAATGCGGAACATTAGCTGTAAATGACTTTTATCAAACAACTGATTTGACAACAGTATCTTTAGAAGTCACTTCAGAAGTCTAGTTAGTGTCAGTGAGTGTGCTGGTGTCTGTGGGTGTGCCAATATCTCAGCCTTTTATCTCACAGTCTGTTTGGATGTACTCTATGTTTGTGAATCTGTTCCTATGTCTTTCTTGGTGTGCCAATGTCTACAGATAGGCATGCCAGTGTCTATGAGAGTACCAGAAGCTGTGGTTTCAATATATCAGTGTTCCCGTGTCTATGTGGTTGTGCCAGTGTTTGATATGTCTATGATTGTCCCAGTTTTAGATTGTGTGTGTGTGTGTGTGTGTGTGTGTGTGCGCGCGCCAGTGTGCGTGTCTCAATATGTTTCAAATACAGTTTTAAGAAATTTTCTGCATGTAACTGAGTTCTAGTACCCACAACCATCTGCCTGCCTTCCACAAGACAGTAATTTCAAGAAAAACTTTGACATTTGTAGGCAACCTGCTTAATCAAGCGACATTAGTTATGTATGCATTCATTTACTTGTTAATACTATGTAGGTCTCTACAACTTGCAATAAAGAAGAAGTTCATACTCTTCAATTGGTTGACAGAGCAAGAACTCATCACAAACATCTGGTGAAATATAATTATAATGTAGTACATGAGTAATTAAATGGAATTTTGGCTAAGATCAACTGTAGTATCTTTCTTGTTTTACTGTGAGACTGTGCTGCATTTTGCTTCCTATGCCACAAACTGTCCCTACCAGGGCTATAAACATCAAGCCGAGAAAGTGAGAAAAAAAACAAAACAACATACAGGGCCTCCTTTGAAGCACACTTCCCAACTTTGTGGACCTACCCTCAAGGGAATTCCAGAATGGAGGTCCGCGTGATTTGCGTCACCATGGCCCCAGTTCCCATTGTGCAATGGTGTATTTTCACACCTTGCATTTCAATGTGGTTTGCCCAGGAGCACATTTGGGGCTAGATTTACTAAGCTGCAGGTTTGAAAAAGTGGGGATGTTGCCAATAGCAACCAATCAGATTCTAGCTGTCATTTTGTAGAAGGTACTAAATGAATGAAAGCTAGAATCTGATTGGTTGCTATAGGCAACATCCCCACTTTTTCAAACCCGCAGCTTAGTAAATCTAGCCCTTGGTCTTTTTTTGGGCTTTGCTCCTAACTCTAAATGAGGTCCACAGTGTCTGCATGCAGGGTCAGATGCAATAATCAACCAAATCCATCACAATCCAGGTGTTCTATGTTTCATACAGAGCTTAATCCCCTTTACATTTACAAAACGCAATATGTAATATATTCACTTATGTTGATTTCTCTTTTGTTACAGATATCTAGTAACAATCTACAGTGTTCAAATAACCATCCTCCTTGAAGAAAATAACATAGCATAGAGTGAATCCCTGCCTCAAGAATTTTTAGTGCGACAATATTTCAACATCACTGTACAGACATCTTTCAATATTTACCATCCGAAATTATTAAATAGACTGTATGAATTAAGGATTTTATTTGTACAATCTCAACAATATTATACAAAGAATCAATATTAATGACTAAATTTGCAATGATTTTCTTTTCAACAATTTATTTTTCAATATATTATATTGTGTGGACATTACATTTATTCACAGAGTATTGTACAGATATGACAATAGAGAGTTATATGGTTAGGGTGCATCGTATATGTATACAATAATATTAAGGGGTTACTCTAAATGAACACCCCTGTTAAATCAAGTTTTGAAGGAGGTTCACACTGTTAAGTACACAAGGTAAATAGGGAGGGATAACATGAACTGGGGGCACACCTATGAGGGGTAACATGAACTGGGGGCACACCTATGAGGGGTAACATGAACAGGGGCCACAACTATGAGGGATAACATGAACTGGGGCCACAACTATGAGGGATAACATGAACTGGGGCCACAACTATGAGGGGCAACATGAACTGGGGCCACAACTATGAGGCATAACATGGACTGGGGCCACAACTATGAGGGATAACATGAACTGGGGCCACAACTATGAGGGATAACATGAACTGGGGCCACAACTATGAGGGGCAACATGAACTGGGGCCACAACTATGAGGCATAACATGGACTGGGGCCACAACTATGAGGGATAACATGGACTGGGGCCACAACTATGAGGGATAACATGGACTGGGGTCACAACTATGAGGGTTAATATGAACTGGGGCCACAACTATGAGGGATAATATGAACTGGGGGCACAACTATGAGGGATAACATGAACTGGGGGCACAACTATTAGGGGTAACATGAACTGGGGGCACAACTATGAAGGATAACATGACCTGGTGACGCAACTATGTGGCATAAAACTGGGGGCCACAGGTTTGAGGTATAATATTATCAGGGTCCCAACTGTGTGGCATAATATAAAATGGGGACACTGTGGTGTGTCATCACATGAACATTTATTTATTGATCCCATTAATATTATAATGATATTGGAGTAAGAAAATAAGAAATAATTAAATGTTATATAATTATATATGCACAGTAGTCCAAGTGGAAAATCAGAAGTGGTGGTATGTTTAATGTAAGTGAGTGTAATTTGATAGTCAATCAAAACAGTAAAAGAAGTGATTTTTGCCGCATCACTGATAGAAAGAGGTTTCCGACCCCTGATTTGCCACATACTGAATATAATGAAAGATGGTATAGTATGATGAACATTTTTTTACTTCATTCAAAATTTGGAAACTATTTCTTCTTAATTCCAAGTCAACTCAATCATATGTATTAGTAAATTATTTGTAACTACTTGGACACGTCAAAGTAAAAACAAAATGCAAAATAATACATCTAGAACGATTCTCGAGCACAACATTGCCATTACCGACTCACTACATACCCCATTTAAAGTATTAAAATATGAACCTGAAAATATTAAAGTTTAACTAGTTGTTTTTAATACAATGCTATGTGGTGTTCATGAGAGCAAGTACATTGATTACATATGTAATCACAGTCGCGTAAATTAATTATTGTCATGTAAACATGACATCTGTTCATTAGATAAATCACACACAGTAGATTTCCAGTGTCATTTTTCACAAACAGACAACATGTTTCTACTTTTACAAGCGTTCAAAGTTCACGAGACCGTGTCTCTGTTTGAAATGTTAAGTAATTGAATTTAAAACAGTAAATTTCTCCAGCTAGACACAGGATGACCTCTCCCAGTTTGTGCTATCTTTCAGATAGTCATGCATAGTTTAATACCTGACCTAATATATGTAAACAGTCGCACCTCAGATTAGCCCCTATAAAACATGGACGTAAACGTCGTAAACATGCCATTTAATGCTGCAGAATAGGCTTGCTAATTTGTGTGGTTAATTTGGCTTTTCCTGCCTCTGTTACAGAGAACAGATATTGCTAAACACTACTTTGTTATACCTGCTACCTGTATGCACATTTGTGACCCATTGTACTAAACTTTTGTAAGACATTTAGACGAGGATCACAATTATCTTCAAATTATGACTTCTGAATCTGTTTCACTCGTACCATCGCAGAAGGGTGGATCTCTTTTGAACGTCGATGGGTTTCTTTTCACCAAAAGCAAACAGCGTGGAGAAAAGTGCTATTGGCGTTACAATGAACACAAAAATGGACTTTGTTGATCCTGGGCCATCACCATTGAATTTGCACATGCCCGGGAATTGTATTCACACCGCGAACATAATCACCCTGCAAGGGCAGAACGAATTGATGTTGCTATTGCAATACAGAACATCAGGGAACGGGCCAGAAATACGCAGGAGAGCCCGGCACAGATCATTCAAACTGTGACAGCAGCAATGTCATCAACAAACACAGTTTTTATGCCCAATCGAGCTGCTCTCAGGTAAACCGTGAAGAGGGTGAGACATACTGATATGCCAGCACAGCCTACGTCCATCAATGAAATCAATGTGCCTGACAAACTAAAAGAAATTGATGGAGAAAAATATATTGGAAATGACAGCACTTTTGGAAGTGAACGGATTTTTGTCTTTGCCACTTGGCAGAATTTGGAAAAACTTCAGGGAGCTGCATATTGGGTGATGGATGGCACCTTCAAGACATGCCCTACATTATTTCGCTAGATCTACACCATCCAAGCTATGGTTTATTACAGATGAAGACACCAGACGTTTTGGGCCTCTTGTGTATGGACTACTGTCTAGTAAAAGTCAGGAGTGCTATGAACGTTTTCTACAAGACCTACAGGACTATGCCAGTGAATATGACATCGACCTGGCTCCACAGAACCATCCAGACAGCAGAATTATCTCAACTGTACTGGACATCGGTTTTGAACTCCACATGAGGCATATGCAAGCGATGGCTTTTCTGCCCGCTAACGAAATACCAGCTGCTTTTGAGAAATTAAAAAGACATTTGCCACAAAATGCCGAAGCAGTTGTCAAATATTTTGACGAGAATTATGTGCTAGGAAGACATTGCGAAAGAACCCGCATTCCAATCAACAAGAATAGCACCGTCATTTTCCCCAAGGATTTGGTCTGTGCATGAAAACAACATTTGGGCATCCCAAGAACCAGTAATAAATTGGAAGGTTGGCACAGGTGGAACAGAGTATTGGGGCAAGAAGTTAGGTGTGTACAACCTCATCACCTACTTCATAAAAAAGCAGAATACAACTAAAGCCCAAATCGAAAACGTGACTGCCAACACATGAAGAACACCACCAAGAAAGGAACATAAGACAAGGGAAACAGCTTTACCTGATGACATTTTTAAGAGGGATCGTGTACAACTTATAAATTTTCTGTACTTGGTCGCCAATGATAACTGCTAATTTTTCCGACCAAAACTTTCATGGTCAGTGTGTACTAATTCAAACTGTCAGCACCCTGCCAATGCAATACACCGTTCAAGCATGTGAAATATATTTTTTATTTATTGTTTAATTCACTTACAAAAAGTGACCGCAGCGCATCCATCGTGTAATGCAAAGTGATGGCTTCTTTACTAAAAATTGTTTCTTTCCTGTAGAAAACCGTGTGGCTGAGTAGAACTTCAAGCAAGAATGGATGAATGTACTGCTGGCTTCCCGGGAATTGCTGATGAGTGTGTGCTGAGCAAAAGTGACTGGCCATGCGCAATGTTCACCGCAGAGCGGCCATATTAAAATTATTATTCTTTTATTCAACTTCATGATTACATGTATTACCTTGTTTTAAAACAGGAAAGATCAGGAGGCTACAGATTATGCATTTCTTCAGGCCAATGAGATTTTGGACAATGAGAAGGACCTATAAAATACCACAGATGGCATGTCTTTTATGATGTTTTTACTAATGCAATTACTGTATTAAATTGTTTGTTCTCACTTTTTAGACTTGAGAGAAGAAAGTGAGACCTACAGGACAAATTATTTTGAAAATTGCATAGAAGCAAATCTGAATACAGATATACAAGAATATTACCTTTATATTTCTTAAAGAAATGGTGAGTATATTTTAAAAATATTCTTAAAATTGAAGAGTTGAAAAATTGGAATTGATCATTTTTCTAATTACAAGTTATGTTAATATTTTCAAAATGTTAGTTATTAAAAAAAAATTTGCAGTTCAAAAATAATATGTTTTCTGGTTATAGGATGCAATGTGCAATTGAAATCAAGAGCATAATTGTTTTCATTTATATTATATACAGAATACGAATAAAGATAGAACACAGGGTCCATCGCTACTAACCATGAATATTATGGCATATCGTGGTGTGATGGCATAGAACTTTCAATTACCAAAAAAAAGTAAGTGTTGATGTTTACAAGAAATGTGAATGAAATGTAATAAATGGTTTGTGTTCTGATTAATAATTAAGGATAATATAGTAAAGGTATTTCACATAGAAATTACATAGCTATTCAGGTTCGGAATGTTAATAAAAATGTAAATATATTTAGAAATACTAACACTTTCCTTTTTTGTATGCTCAACACAGTGAAAATGAAGAATGACAAAGAAGAGATTTAATGTCACGATCAATGTATTTGATATTAGCATGCATGATTTCTACAGTGACTAATTAAAACAAGCATTTTCAATTATGAAAACATTTATTATTAATAAATTCATTCATATACGATAAAACGTGACTGTGCAATCCTTTAACTATACATATGTATGTATATATATATATATATATATATATATATATAGTCCCTGAGGAAATAGGATGTCCCTGTTGGAAAGTACTATACTGAAACGATTAAATACACCCTTTTGATACAAACTACAATTTGTCCACGGACGCTTCTTTGACAGCGCCGCGGCTGCTGTATAGTACAGTGCTGCCTAAACGGCAGAAACTACAATTTGTCTTAAATCCTTGAGTGCCGCCTCCCCTGGAATCCATATATTTACATCAGTGGCGCACGCAGGGGGTGTTTCTGGGTCTCCAGAAACCCTGCCCCTTCACTAAAAAAAGTGCCCTATATAGCAGCACTGTACTATACAGCAGCCGCGGCGCTGTCAAAGAAGCATCCGCGGTGGTGCTGTATTGTATACAGCACCTCCGCGGATGCTTCTTTGACAGCGCCGCGGCTGCTGTATAGTACAGTGCTGCCTAAACGGCAGAGGGGGGTTTCTGGGTCTCCAGAAACCCCTCCCCTCCGCTAAAAAAAGTGCCCTATATAGCAGCACTGTACTATACAGCAGCCGCAGCGTTGTCAGAGAAGCGTCCGCGGCGGTGCTGTATTGTATACAGCACCGCCGCGGACGCTTCTTTGACAGCGCCGCGGCCAGGGCCATCTTTTCCATTGGGCACGATGGGCAGGTGCCCGGGGACCCCACAGGCAAGGAGGCCCAATAGGCAGGGCTCTTAATTAGAATAAATAATCCTGCAAAAGAAAAAAACCTGCAAAAAAAACCTTCAAGGGTCACTGAGCAAGTACATCTATCTATCTCTATCTCTATATATCTATATCTATATCTCTATACATCTATATCTATATCTATATATCTATCTATATATATATATATATATATATCTATCTATAATATAAATGTCTAGTGGCGTGTGTTAGTCTGTCTGTGTGTGTGGAAAAAATAAAACCAAGCTGCAGCGCCACCTGCTGGGCGGAGTTATACACTGACCTACTAAATTCTTAGTGTGTGTGGGGAAAAAAAATTCAGAAAGGGCTGAAATTTGGTATACTTTGTTAATTTAATTTGTTAATTGTTAAAAGTGTTTATAAAGATTTAAAAAAAAAATATATATATTTCTTGAAGGAGAAGTGACAGTTGGGAGTGGTTGGTGGTTGCCGGGGGTGACAGTGGGGAGTGGTTGGTGGTTGCCGGGGGTGACAGAGTGAGAGGAGTGTGATACTTAGGCCCGCTGAGAGAGATCCTTGTGTCTGGATAGACATCTGGATAGATGTGGCGATGAAAATGAAGGATGAGGTGATGGAGAGGAATGATGAGGTGGTGACATGTGGACAAAACCACGTTAAAAAAGGGCGCTTACGTCGGGAAGTAACGCTCTTCCCCTGAGGAGGCCTGGGCTATGGCCCAAATGCATGACAAGAACCTTTTTAACACCTTAAGTAGCTTGATTTGACTAGAATGCATGAGTATCATGCATGGGTTAACTTGTGTATATATATATATATATATATATATATATATATGTAGGGGCCCCGGTGCACTGCTTTGCCCGGGGGCCCATAATGTTGTTAAGATGGCCCTGGCCGCGGCTGCTGTATAGTACAGTGCTGCCTAAATGGAGCTGCTGCGCATACGCTTTTTTTTTTCTTGGTCGAGGGGAAACCCTCCCTTAAAAATGCTTTGTGCGCCCCTGCACATATATATTTATATATATATATATATATATATTTAAATATATATATGAATATATATATATATATATATATATATATATATATATATATGTATATATATATATATAAATATAGGCTAGGTGGAATCATCAACATTAACATTTATTTATATAGCGCTAGCAAATTCCGTAGCGCTTTACAGTTGGGAACAAACAGTAATAAAACAATACTGGGTAATGCATACATACAGAGAGGTAAGAGGGCCCTGCTCGCAAGCTTACAATCTATGGAATACAATGATATTCAAAGGTAGCTAAACAAATGTGTAAATTACCATCTGGACTAAAATTAATTTTGACAATTATACATCATACATTATTGCTGACTTCATATAAATAGTTCACTGTGTATGCCCTTCTTCCCCTTCACAAGACATTTATGTACTTATCTAACTTATCTAAAAATAAAGACACAAAGATATAAATAAAGTGGCTAAAGAAGGTCACAGTTTTATTAATTAAATTTGGTGGTGGAGAAAGAGCACTGCGGGACAGCTACCAGATCGATACCCAAAACCAAGCGTGGACATGGCGAACCACAGTGAATCCACTTAAAATGGAAATAGCTCTTAAATGCCTGGCCGGCGCTAACCTTACGTCAGAGTAACTGCACCCCCTCTAAAATCACATGCCCTTTTTCACTGAGCCAGACAAGGACCCTCCCCAAAGAAGGGCCAAGAGTTACCGTTGCTTCGAAGGGGACAGAGACCTGCGGCCAATCACAATAATGCCGTATGTATCAGCCGCTGATCGCAGTGCCTTCCTCCCACGCTGCTGCCCTACGGGCAAAGCAGCCCACCACCATCCAAACCAATTCAACTCCTCCACTCTGACAGTATCCTTTCCATAAACAAATGCAACCCCTCATCAGAGAGGTGCACATCATCTCTCCTGTAAAGACTCACCCTATCCGCTGTTATAGCTGGGTGATCTATAACAAAAACCCCCAGGGACCTAGTAGCCTTCTGGATTGCACTCTTCTGCTTTTTTGCCATTGTGAGGATCATTTTAATGGAATTACAGACCTCAGGTCAGTCGTGGAATCATAGCAGACCAGCCGTTCATAGTGGCAGGCCATGTTGTACTAATATACTGCAGACCCTCTCTAATATGATGAATATAATCAGGGCAAGGGATTTTCCTTTGCCTAAGTCATTCCCGCCTAAATGAATGACTGAAATGTCAGGAGCTCCCCATTGCTCTAATTGCTGCTTTAATCATGGCAGAAAATCAGGCCAACAGAGACCCCGTCCACCTAGCCAATTAATCCACACATCACCCAATCTCTCAAACTTCAACTTAACCCTAGGCTGCTTAGCTGCCCTGAATATATACCAATGCCTGATGATCCAAATGCTCTTGGAAGCTACCGTACAACCTGCAGGGAGAGAGAGTGTTAAGCATCAAAACATGTATCATAGGCATCACACATAACGTATCATAGTGCACATATTGGATGACATAAAGTGACTAGTATGTCGAGCATGGAGAGTAGCTAGAATGGATAAAGGGGTGGGGATGGGGTGGGGTTTGTGGGAAGGATAGATCACCTAAACGAAGGTAAAAAACCTGAATAAAACCCTGGAGGCTCACCACTAATCAGGCCTTGATCCAGGAAAAAAACGGGAAAAATCCCTTCATGCCCTCGCTTAACGCATCGAGCGGAAGAGCCTTGGGTAACTAGGAAAGGGAAGGAGGGATTTCACGAAGGAGGGGTGGTGGGAGGGGAAGAGAGGTCAGGTGTAAAGGAGAGGTGAGGCCATAGATAGCTTGAGGCCATGATGTGAATCAAAAAACAAAACAAAGGCAAATTAGCACAACAAACAAAACAGCACTTAAACATTAGGTCTAATGTAAGTCTTGTAGGCTGCTGACTTCCATCTACCCAACGTCTTTATGACCTCCATGAATGATCCTGCCAAAGCTGCGGACGTAGCTGCCCCAAACCGAAAGGAATGGGTGCCATATAACAATGGGTCTAAACCTAGATATTTTATTTTTGTGTTTGGTGAGCTGACTAAATGTACTAAAACAAGGGGGAATAGGGAGATCCAGTGCCAAAATATATAGAAGTAATTACTTCATGGGCACAAACTTTCCTTAATAGGGGTTAGAATTTGCAATTCCAGAGAGACTATCAATTAGCATCATTGCTTCTATCTCATGAGCCACCACAGGACTCACTGTTTTGTTAATGAATAATGATAGAGGGCCAATATCAATCTCTATGCTTTGGACTCACTGTTTTGTTAATGATAGAGTGCCAATATCAATCTTTATGCTTTGGCTCCACTTGGATCCACCAACCTCTACTTGGTCTGTTTTGGACTTGTTAATTCTACGTGTTCGCTGTATCTCTGTTGCCTCCTTGTGAAATAGACATGTGACAGCCCCTAGAGGACTGCTAGCTACCCGCTGTATGAAAGGCTGTCTGACCTATGAACGGACCAGCCGGAAGAAGGGATGTACCCCTAGCTTCGTAACAAACATGGTATGCCAGGAACCTTCCAGTGTTAAGTATAATCTGTGTGTTGCGAGTAGTATGTGCCTAGTGAGCATACACGGGTGCAAATTCTTTTAGCTGGTAGAAAGTCTGGGTGTGATCCTCCTTTATTGATACAAGCCATGAAGGTGTGGCGATTCTCATCTCGGATTGGGGGTGGATTGGCCTGGGATCCATGCACTCCACTTTGGGATAATTTGGATTTTGGTGAGCTGGTTAGGATGGAGGGAGCTGGAGCTTGGTGTATTTACAATATAATGCATATTGGACAACTGTATAAGAATGGGATACTATATTCATTTGAGCAATTACGGAAATTACATGAGCTACCTAGGGGTTACTTCTACAGGTATTTGCAGTTGACACGCTTTAGCCTCGCAGTTTTGGGGAGCTGCCCCGAGTTTTAATGCAGATTCTCTGAGGGTGCAGCTGTCAAGGTTGGGCCCAAGGCAGCACATTTCATCTCTGTATTCATTGTTGTTGGAAGGATCTGGTGTGGAGGGCTTGCCGGAGCTGCGGTGCAGGTGGGAGGGTGATCTCAGGCAAATTAGTGATAATGCATGGGACATTATGTTGTACAGCCCGAAACAGGTCACCACATCGGTTAAATTTCGTCAGGTTCAGGTTTTCCTGCTGCACAGAGCGTATCTTACTCCTCTTCGGCTTTCTAAATTTAGCAGGGGTCAGGTAGTTCTGCGTCCTAAGTGTGGGATTGAGAGAGGGAACTTCTGGTATATGCTCTGGGAGTGCCCATTGGTTTCATACTTTTGGGGAGAGGTGGGGGTTTGTATTAAACAGTTGGAGGTGAGAGTATCTGTCATGACGCCAAAACTATGTATATTTAGTTTGGGCTTGGACCAAAACATCCATAAGCTTATTAGATTGCTCATTAATACGATACTTATACTGGCAAAAGTGCTCATAGCTAGTAAGTGGATGGCACCAGAAGGCCCGACTTTGAGAAGTTTGATTGATCTTGTTAATGACACAGTAGGCCAAGAGAGGTTCATGTACACCAGTAGGAACCTAGTGGATAAATATGAAAGGATATGGTACAGGTGGAGAACATCCCCATATGTTACAGAGGGACTGAGGGAGGTGGAGCTTTCCTAATGCAGTGTTCAGAGCAGACACCCAGCCGCCCTTACTATTAAGGTCAATGATTTGTATGTTCTATCAATATCACTGCATTATAACCTAATTGTATCTTGTATTTTGGATAATGTGTATAACCTGGTTTTAAAATCTGAGCTATAATGCATTTTGACTGTGCTATGTATAAATATTTGACACTGCTTATACCCATGTGTGGGTTTTAGTTTGTTATACTAGCCTAATGTTTTGGGCTTTTTTTGTTGTTAAATGTAAAAAAGAAAAAAAAAATGCAATAAAATTTTACTTGATTAAAAAAAAAAATGCTCTTGCAGTGCAGAACGGCTCTGGAGAAAGTCACGCACTCCTGCTGACTTCCTCCACTTCAAGTTCATACTTGCCTCTTACAGTTTGGCCCTATCGCTTTCTAAACAATCCTTCTTTAAAGCTCTCATTTCTTCCCAATCCTCCAACCCCATCGACTTTTTGCCACCTTCAACTCCCTCCTCTACCCTCCCCCTTTCCCACTCCCCCCCCATGCTCTCTGCTGTTGTCTTTGCTACCAACTTCACCTCCAAGATTGAGTCTAAACGTCATGACATCTCCCAGCAGTCCCTTCTTACCCCACCCTCTCCCCCCTCCCTGCCCACTCTGTCCCGCTTCCCACCCTCCTCTGCGACTGCTGTCTCCTTTTTCCCCTCCCCTCTTTCTAGCTGACCTTCCTTCTCTTCATTCACTCCGGTATCTGCAGGTGAAGTCCATATCCTTCTCTCTTCCTCTCCCCCCTCCACTTGCCCACAGGACCCAATCCCCTCCCACCCCCTCCGCTCCCTCTCTCTTGAAGCCTGTTCCCACTTTGCCCACCTCCTCAACCTATCCCTCTCCTCTGGAATCTCTGGAATCTTCCCCTCCTCATTTAAACATGCTCTTGTCTCCCCCATACTCAAGAAACCGTCCCTTGATCCTGCCTCTCTCTCTAATTACTACCCTATTTCGCTTCTTCCTTTTGCCTACAAACTCCTTGAACGAGTTGTCTACAACCATCTCACATCCTTTCTCTCTTTTCAATCGCTCCGGTTTTCGCCCCCTCCACTCCACTGAAACTGCCCTCACTAAGGTCACTAATGACCTCCTCCTCGCTAAATCCAAAAGACACTACTCCCTTCTTATCCTTCTTGACCTCTCTGCTGCCTTCGATACCGTTGACCATGCTTTCATTTTGCAAACTCTCCATTCTATAGGCCTCTGTAACACTGTCCTCTCCTGGCTTTCCTCTTACATCACCAACCGCTCCTTCTCTGTCTCTACACATGAGTCCACATCCCCCCTCTTCCCTTACCTGTTGGCATTCCTCAAGGTTCCGTTCTTGGCCCCCCATCTGCTCCTTTGGCCTCCAGTACCACCTCTATGCTGATGATACCCAAATCTATCTTTCATCCCCTGACCTCTCCCCTTCCTTCTGTCTCATGTTTCCTGCTGTCTCTCAGCCATCTCATCTTGGATGTCCCAACGCTTCCTTAAACTCAATATTTCCAAGACTGTACTTATCATCTTCCCCCCTTCCAGGACTCTCCCACATCCCCCCTTTCTATTTCTGTTAATAACACTACCCTCATTTCTGTCCCTCAAGTCAAATGCCTTGGGGTCATCCTTGATTCCTCCCTCTCCTGCAAGCCTCACATTATGTCCCTCTCAAATGCTGCTACTTCCACCTTCAGAATATATCCAAAATTTGCCCCTTTCTCACCACGGAAAACCCTCGTTCACTCGCTTGTAATCTCTCACCTTGACTACTGTAACCTCCTTCTCTGTGGCCTACCTGATTCTCGCCTTGATCCTCTTAAGTCTATCCTCAATGCTGCTGCCTGCCTCATTTTTCTCTCCTGCCGCTCTATCTCTGCCTTCTCCCTCCAGCAGCCACTACATTGGCTCCCCATGGCCTACAGAATTAATTTAAACTTCTCACACTCACCTTTTAATCAATCCTCCCCTCCCTACATCTCCAATCTCATCTCTACCTACACTCCTAGCCACCCCCTCCGCTCTGCCTCTGACCGCCGCCTCACTGCTTCACTGATCACCTCTTCTCACTCCCATCTCCAGGACTTTGCCCGGGCTGCTCCCCAGCTGTGGAACGATCTTCCACGTTCCATCAGGTTAGCATCTACTCTCAAAGGCTTCAAGTGCCCTTAAGACTCATTTCTTTATTCAAGTTTATTCAGTCCTCCTCCTAACTCTCTCCCCCAGTTAGAACCACCCTATTTGTTTCTCCCCTTTCCTTTAGGATGTAAGCTCTCAGGAGCAGGGCCCTCTTTCCTTGTGTGCTCCTTTTACTATTCCAACACCCTCTGTACCTCTTGGCCTGCTTCCCTAGCCCTATTTTCTTAAGCTTTGGCCTACTTCTCGCTGATTTATTCCATCCCTTTCACTCATTGTCCCTGTAATAATTTGATTTGCATTACCATGTTACCCGTGTCTGTGTATATATTTTTGTTCATTTTTGTTCTTTCTGTATCATGTTGTGTTATGGCTCACTGTTTTTTTTTATGTTATGTGCGGCACTGCGGACCCTTTGTGGCACCTTGTAAATTAAAGATAATAATAATAATAACACGTTTGACAGCATAAATGGACCAATAACAATCAAGAATGCCAATACCAATAGGTCAGTTTCACTATCTATCACTCAGGGTAATTTTAAAGCATCAAGGATACTGATCGGATACTGAACATACGTCACTAATAGGAGCTTGCCAGAGACTATAAATACCCAATCATACCATCCCCTCGACTTGCCTTGAGAAAGGTAGTAAGCGAAACATGCATTGGCGTTCGCCTCGCTATATGCTTCCTCCTAGTCAGGTTATAAAATATACAACTCTTAAGCCTGACACAAACCTCATTACGAATTAATACACATGTAATGGCTGAACAAGTCATACAGAGTCACCTAAAATGTATGAGCGAGTGATGGATGAATGAATTGGGAATTGAAGGGAATTATATAGTGCCGAACTCCCCTTACATTGTAGCTATATGGGAATTATTTAATAACCTCTCATTATGCACACTTATTAATCAGTTACAAGTGACAATGGTAGTAATATATAGAGCTAATCAATTTATACTGGATATGAAAGGAAAGATTTAATTTGAAGTTATACTTGATGATCAAACCAGATAAAGCTAGGACTGTCTAATTTGAGACTATTAACATGTTAATGACAGTAGACTGAATTTATATTACATTGTATTTAATGATGAGCAAAATATAGCATAATAGGGAGGCTTAGCAGTAGATACTACTATTTAATTGCACTTTATTTGCACTTTATTCACTTTTCTGTTTTTAAATATTTCACTATAAAAGATGATTCTGCAAGAGAATGAATAGTTGTATACCTTTTAGGAAAAGTTCCAATAAATTTTATTATACAGAAAAATCACTGAGTGCCCCAACAGCAAAACATTTTCTTTTTTCTTTTGTTCTGAGATGTCTCGATATATATAATGTGTGGGTGCACCACAAAAAACAGGCTTAATTGTTTATTATTTTATATGAGCCAATATATCAGTTAATAATATAATGACAGTATCAGGCGCCGTCCCCGCACGTCCACTCAGTGCCAGGGATGGATGCCTTCTTCCACCGCTCAGCCATGTCCCAATGCCTAGCAACGGAATGCATGTCCTCTTCCTGCCGGCGGCCGGCGGGTGTATGCACGGTATGTTCACATCTCCGTTGCTCTGCGTTCAGTGGTCTGCTGTTCTGCCGCCAATTCACACTGCCACCAATCAGATTCTTCTTTATATTATATAAAGCAGGCTCTGGCATTATTAGGGTGCCAGAGTATCAAGCAGATACTTGTGCTCAAGCATTCCTGTTTGCTCCATAGTATCCTGAATGATCTTCCAGCTTTTGACCTGGCTATTTCTGACCTTTCTTTTGGATTCCGCTTTGGTGAGTACAGATCTCCTGGTTTGACCTTCGACTTCCTGATTCCGCTACTGCCTAACCCTCTGGTATCTAATTGCTCGCATGGCCTGACTATGGATTGCACAACCACGATTGTTCACCCTCTACTTCGCTGATGGCTAACCTGCACGTTTTCTTCAGCAAACTCCCTTACGGGGGTCCCTGGCGAAGACCACAAGCACTTTTTGTCTCCACAGCTCCTAGCTTAGCAGCGCAAATATCATCAAGTAGGCCTCAGTTTCTGCAAACCTGTGACAGACAATTTTGGCTTAGTGACAACTTAGTACAATGGTTTTCACGATAACTCAGTTAAACACCATTATATGCAGTAGAATTTATTTATTTTGCATAAATGTCTTAAGATGTATCAATAACATTAAAATAGCTACAGAAAAATAAGTTTAATTTACCTTAATGGCCAACATTGTCATTTACCAGCATTTTCTCTTATTTCCTGAATTGAATCACACGTTATTGCTATTCAATATACTACAGCACAATTATTCATTGATAATTAATTGCCAAAACATAAACACCAGTTCACAAATTGTTGACAAAAAAAGTGCATAATATAATTTGATCCTAAACATGCATACATGCGTTTTCATTGTATATCATCTTATTTGTAGGTTAATTAAAGATCAGTAAATTTTTGTGTATTTGGGAGTATTAATGTGCACATTATAGAACATTTCTTGAAACTATTTTGGATATTTCACACTTGTTAGTGCAATTTATAATAATAATTATTAATAATAATAATTCCTAAATGTTTTTAGGAGATGGAAAACTCAGCACGTTCACTGATGATAATTTCAGGCTTTATACATTACACCTGAAAAATGTGTATAATTTTCATAATGATTATTTGTCTCTATCTAAGTGTAATTGTTGCTGTGATTTTATTTAAAGTGTATTTATATCCACATTATCTAACATATGTCATAGAATGAATAATTGATATGGTGCGGTGTGCCTTTGAAGATACTAGTTACCATGCATTGTATTAAAATATATGAGACTGATATTTTTTCCTACAAAGAACATTTCTTTAAAAATAAGTAGGTCCTGGAGAAGCTGTTGCTACTCTGGAAGAATGTACATTGTCTTCAGTTGTTCAAAAGCCAATACCACTGGGTCATTTTCATCTTCACACATCTCTTTCATAGAAATACTGTTGGGAAACAATAAATAAAGATAGGTTACATATGTGTTAAATTATCATTTTACTAAGTGATAAAGACTCAATCCTTTATATGCCTGTGTAGCAGCTGGGGCTTGTACCATGCGCTATTGATGAGCAGGAAGCCACTGCAGTTCACAAAGCAGCAGTTTGTCCAATCATATCTGTTTAATTTTATCATTACTTATTGGTAAAAGTATTGTATACACTATTTTATGAAAGTTCATATATATTGTGCAAGTTAAAAAGAGTTGATATAGTTGCCAGGAAGTCTGCGTATTAGTTAATGGAACTGAATGCAAATGTTATTTGCTGAAAATCTATGCCTATACTTGTTGCTTAAGCTTAGTAGTAAATCTACTTAAATGCTTCTACTGAGATAAAACCATGATCAGATATTTGTATGTTGTTGTATGTTGTTGTGGCTTTTGACTCTTAAGATGAAGACTCAACTTATTCTTTCATTTAGGAGCAGGTACTTAAAATGAGAAAAGTTTATCCAAATATTTTAAATGAAGATTTTAAATAAAGAAGGGCTATGACACACTGGTAATTTTCTCTCAGCACTTTTATAGTTGAAAATAGCTGTAGCTTAAAAACAAGACTTAAAAATCTCAAATTAATAAATGTTTGCTGATAAAAAGCATATTTTCTCTTTGATATTGTCAAAAAAATTCACACACTGTTTTTGTAATGATCTTGGCAATTGTTGACAGCCCAATATATGGAACCATTTATTTCTATGGAATAGTACTTGGGAAATTAGTAGTGTGGCATAGCTCTAAACAAAGATAATGAACAAAAAATAATATATTACTCTTGATATCATATTATTTATGCAGCAACCTTAATTGATTATACTGTATATTTATTTATATAATAATTTTTTATACATTGTCCAAATATAGCTATATCACTTTACTGAGCACACCCAAACACCCAGTTCCAACTGATTATGGTTAGCAAAAAATATTATATTATAAAATTATATATGCTGCTACCTAAATAAAAGTGCAAAACTCTAAGCTATGCAGATTTTTCACATGAAATCTATAGCTATTTGCCTCTATAATTTCCTTCTACCTTTAATCTTAAATGTAAAACTAGGCTTCCCACACCAACAGGTTACAGTAATATAAAATTTCAGCTAAGGATGAGTAAACTGCACCATTACATCAATCCCCGTTTCCTATCTGCGGTCACGTGATCGGGCTCAAGCACCTAAGGAGCTTGTGCCTGATCACTTCAGATTTCTCTTCAGCGGGGACAATAGAGGATGCAGTGTCTGTTAGTGCAACCAGGGTCGGACTGGCCCAGCGGGCTACCGGTTAAAACACCGTATACCGTACGGCCACACCCCCTTTCACCAGTAGACAGAGCTTACCTGGAGGCCCCTCATGTCGTCCCCGCTGCTCAATTGCGATCGCAGCTGCGATCGCAATTGAAAGATGACTGGCTGTCACTGACAGCCAGTCATCTTTCACATGCGATCGCAGCTGCGATCATGTGACCCACCCCCTCACCCTGTCAGCTGACATGCACTCCCAGCCTAGATCTGGCAATGTGTTTGGGAGCTGAATGGAGGAGTGAAGGAAGTAGAGAGGTCACCAGTGAGGAGAATGGACAAAGCAATGTCATCCCCATTTGTGGAGAACATCAAAGGTTCTGCAGTGTTCTACTCGCTGGAAGATGGCTGTGCTGTACTCCAAGAGGTGAGCTACAATGTACAAGGTGAATGCTGTAGTCATTGCTGATACCTACTTCATATGGAATAACAGTTCATGATGTTCTCTATTCTTTATATCAGGCAGTATTTAATACACATTATTTACACATGCCAATCAGTAACTCTATCTTACAAGCTCTAGCTTTACTCTAGCTTTAAAGTATTGTCCTACTTTTGTATGTATGTGCCATACTTTCTGGTCATATAGAATATAAATAATGTGCATTACACACAGCCTAATATCCCTCATATACAGTAGCATGCTCACTAGAAACAGCCTCATACCCACTCCATAAAGCCACATGCCCACCTTAGTGTGCCTATCACATACTGTCTCGTGTCCACCTTATATTTCCTTATTCCTGCATTACAGCATTGTACTCACAGTACACTGTCCAAAACCAACATAAAAGCATCATGCCCACTACATATTGTCCCATGCCCACTATATATAGATTCTGTAGTACTGTTCTGTACCCAGCATAATATTTTCACATCCAATGTATAACCAGCCCTCTGCCAAGTTTGTTTCATAGATGGTCAGTAAACCACCAAAGTCTCCCTTCTTACAATATGTAAATATAAAACTCTCTTCCCCACTTTAATAAAGCTATTTCCCGGTACTTTGTTCCAGGGTCGGATGCAGATTTTATATTTTGCACTCACAAGGGTGTCCTGTTATATGATTTTGGGATCCAGGTCCCATACACTTTATAGAGCCTTGGTGTTTAGTGGTGAACTATCCCCATTAGGTGTATTATCTATTGCATTCTTTATATACTGCACTAAGGTGCTAGCTGTCCTTAGTGGACTGACCACTCCCCCTCTAGTGTCTGGTCCCGCCTCTATGATGGCTAACCACACACCCTTTGGTGGGCCCCTAGTGTTGCATTCCCCAATGGGCCCTTCATGCCCTAGTCCGACACTGAGTGCAACCGATTCACTGCTGTTCTCTTCTATGTCCCACTCTAATGAGCTTAAAACAGCTAAAAGAACATGACACAGACCTCAACATAGGGCCACTGAGAATACTCACAAAAATTCCATATCCCCGTTCCGGCCCAGGAATATGGAGAAAGTATCTGCCACTCAAGACAGACTGGTGTGAGTCTTTTTTCAAGGAAGAACTTGTCACTAGTACCGCAGTCGACCCTACAACAATAGATTGGGAGTCTAACGGTGGGGCTAATGCGGAGTTGTTGGCAAAATAGGTATAATTACTCGAGCAGGGCCGTTTTGCCTCCTGTTCTCATTACCTGTAGCTTTTGCTCACCAGCTACACTGCTCACCTCCTCCTTGGGCTCTCTGTCCATTGACTCCACTCCTTAATTGTCTTTGCACCTCTTTCAGTAGCTCTAAACATGTGAGTTGCGCCCATGCTAATGGACACAGGTTTCAACCTGCACTGAATATACCCCTTGCACCTCAATAGCTGTGCTGAGAGTTGTAGTGTCCTTTGTTTACTACATTGTACTGTTATACCATGAACTGTCTTGTTGATTGCCCTCTGTATGGTGCTGCAAACCTCATGTGGCGCCCTATAAAAAAAGGTTAATGATAATAATACAAATGGCCAGGGTGGGCTTAAACACAAACACCCACCGTCCTATTTAAATTAGACTAACTGGGCTATGGACTCTCAGCCTAAAGTATTTGATTTAAATGCTTAGCCTTTATGTCTCCTCTGATCAAAGAGGATGAGTTAACTTTGTAAAGTTATTTTGGCATACCAGATATTCAAGCACTATTAACCTCAGCAATAGACCCAGCTTTTGTATCTTTAATGGGTAAAAATGTAAAATTAGGAACTGATCAGCTCCTCCGAAATATTCAGTTTAAATTAGCAGATATTGTTGATTATCTCCTTTTTACTCTGGATAAAATAAAGAGGGAGAGTAAATTGGGGTAGCGAGCACTCACAGCATACTTCATGGCCTCTGAGATGGCACTGATTCAGTCTTCACCTAGAACCATCTTAATGACAGGTCAAACCTTTAATTATATAACTAATATCTGCTGTACCAAGCGGCTTACATCAGCAGGCTTATCCATCCTGGCACCTAACATGGTTGATTACCCCAACCTAGGAAACGCAGGTCTATTTGGAGAGAATTCCAATATTAGATCCAAGTCCACCATAAGGCCAGTAAGTCATTCTCACACATTAGGGGCAATAATAGATACAAACAGCTCTTTTGAAGAGAGTTTAAGTACCAAACGTCCTAAGGACAGTCCTAGGCTAAGCATGCTTAGAAAAAAATCCATTCTGCCAAAAACCTTACATATTTCAAAAGGAAGACCTGCTGGAAAACATCCATCTACAACAGCCAGTACATATAGTACAGTCATGGCCAAAAGTTTTGAAAATGACACAAGTATTGGTTTTCACAAAGTTTTCTGCTTCAGTGTTTTTAGTAGAGATGCTCACTGACCCCCATGTTTTGGTTTTGGTTTTGGTTTTGGATCTGGATTACCTTTGGGTTTTGCCAAAACCGCCCTTGCGTGTTCTGGTTTTGTTTAGCCATTTTTTACAAAATTAAATTTTTAGGCTAAAATCACATAATTTAGGTATTATTTTGTACTTACAATATTATTAACCTCACTAACACTAAATTCCAATGATTTCCATTCAATTTTTACCATCTCACAGGTCACAATATGCTTTTCATACACTTTCAGCCAAATACTGCAGCCATTTGGCTGGATGGTAAGCGACAGAGCAAAGACTCAAACACACGGCTGTTCCTTGCACATCTACAAAACATTGCAACGAGCGTTCCACTTATTTCTTGGATAAGTGAGACAATTCTACAGCTAATACATGGCAACGATCGATCGCTCCACCTGTTTCCTGGATAAGTCAGGTAGTTCTACAGCTAATATATGGCAATCAGTGCTCCACCTGTTTCTTGGATAAATGATGTAATTCTACAGCTAATATATGGCAACGAGCGCTGACCGCCCCCCGGGCATGCGTGCTCTTATCAGACACACACCAATCCAGGGTGCCAGACAATGCACTACAAAGAACTATTGAAATTCACAGTAAAAAGCCAGTTCATCAGTGAGCTTAGAATCAGCCCCAATGAACTGCTTTAAGGACGCTATTAATCAAAATGACCAAAGCACCTTTTCTCTTTGGGTGTATATTACACCCTAAACTTATTAGTGCAAATTACGAAAAGCCTGCTGTGACTGGATCACTGTTAAATAACTTTTGGTAAAATTTATTTAAAGCGAATAACGCAGCGCACTTATTTATGTAATTGCATTTGCACTTATTTTTTGATATTGTTTATATTGTGGGATAGGTAATGGTTATTTCTGAGACCAGGGAAGAAATTTGTCTCTTGTCTAAACTTGCTATAGGATATGCCTATTTCAGATGCATATATCTGACACAATGAGCCTGTATTTACCAAGCCTTTGGTGTATTGTGTTTTGGAAAACTGGCTTGTTGTATGTCCCTTTGTTGTTCTGTGTGAATATGAATTCCGAACGGTCTGATGAAAGGCATGTGTTAATTAGATCTTTTGATGTGTGAGGTTTAACTTGGAGACAGGAAGGTTTAATTTAAAATGTGCTGCCACATGTCCTGCATCTCAAAGATGCAGGAAATCACAGCAAGGTTTTTAAGAATTTTAAAGCTAAGTATAAATACTAGTGGCTTTGCAATGTATGTAAATTTATGTTTGTATAAATAGAGTATATCATGATGCTAAAAATAGCATGTGTTCTGAAAGGTATAAATGCTCTGTCTTGTACACTGAAATGTATCATTCTTCTGATGTTCCATCTGACCTGACCACTGATACCTTAAATCAGTGGGACTGTCCTTGTCAGGACACTTGAGCAATAAAACATCACTCTGCTTCAAAGAACTGTTTGAAAACTTCTTCAATATTGCTGTTTCCTGTGATCTACAGATTAGACCCTAAAATCTAATCCGTTCTCCGGCTGTGTCTGCAGTTTGGACCCAAGCATTCCGGGTACCATCACCCTGCCTGCTACCTGCAGCCCTGGTTAGTGTGATAGGCCAGGGGGGATCCATCCACAGGATCCCTGATCCATAGTAAGAGGTCAGGAGGACCAGTCCAGGCACACCAGCAAGGACACACACTAGCAGCGTCAGTTACGCAGAAGAAATCCGGTTCTGGGTGCCGGTATATGAGCCCAATGGTGGCAACAGCTTAAGCCCCTCCTACTGCGGCAAGAGGGCGCTTTTTGGATAACGAAAGGGAATGGTGGCAAAGTAAGCCCAGCCGGTTCCTCGCAACAACAGACAGGGTGGCATAGGCGGTCCATCCTGTCACACCTGCAAAGACTTGTAGATAAATAAAAATGACCAAAGCACCTTTTCTCTTTGGGTTTATATTACACCCTACACTTATTAGTGCAAATTACGAAAAAAAGCCTGCAAAGACTTTTAGATAAATAAAAATGAACAAAGCACCTTTTCTCTTTGTGTGTATATTACACCCTACACTTATTAGTGAAAATTCAAAAAAATACAGTTTAATCCCTGCTAGGCACTCCCTAAACTAGCTATCAATGGCCTAAAGGCATGTTAGACCAACAGTGCTGTGAAGTGAATTATACACTGTCAAGATGATGTCGTCATCATCTTCAGCATAATCCTCACCCTCATCAGTGTTTATATCATCATCACAGACTATTAATTCATCTCTGCTGGAATCCGCCATTACAGAAGTGTCAGTACTTGGATGTATTTGCTGGTAAAGGCCTTCCTCGTGGAAGATGTAGTTCATTTTGATGAACATCATCTTTTCCACATTTTTAGGAAGTAACCTCCTATGTCGATCACTGAGAAGGTTCCTGGCTGTGCTGAAAACTCTTTCTGAGTACACACTGGAAGGTGGGCAGCTTAGGTATTGCAAAGCAAGTTTGTACATGGGTTTCCAGATGACTTGTTTTTCCTTCCAGTATGGAAAGGGGCTGTCTGACATTTTGATTTCATTTAACTCTTGAAAATAATCCTCCACCATCCTTTGCAGAAAATACAGCTTTTATAAGGGGTATATGACACCCCAAACACTGTGTAGTGCAAATTCAGAAATATACAGTGCTGCTATATTACAATCTCAGTACTCAGCAAATGCAGATTTTTTAGAAGGGGGGATATGACACCCCAAACACTTTGTAGTGCAAATTCTGAAAAATGCCTGCTCTATTCCTGCTCTATTCTGTGACCTAACCTTTCTCTGTCCCACTCAAATGGCGCTAGATCACCGTGGAGGCGGGTATTTATTCATTCTAAAACTTCCGAGATCCGCCGATGTCACGTTGATGGTTTGCCTCATTTTGGAAACCGAATAGGCGCCAGAGTACCGAACATACTTGGCTCAATACTCGGATCCCCGAAGTTTGGATGGGTTCAGTTTCAAGGAAACCGAAACCGGCCAATTCTAGTTTTTAGACCTTTTTGTCAGATGTTGCTATTGTATACTGAAGTCAAATAACAATAATTTCATAAGCGTCAAAGGCTTTTATTGACAATTACATTAAGTTTATGCAAAGAGTCAATATTTGCAGTGTTGACACTTCTTTTTGAAAACCTCTGCAATTCACCCTGGCATGCTGTCAATCAACTACTGGGCCACATACTGACTGATGGTTGCCCATTCTTGCCTAATCAATGCTTGGAGTTTGTCAGAATTTGTGGGTTTTTGTTTCTCCACCCGCCTCTTGAAGATTGACCACAAATTCTCAATAGGATTAAGGTCTGGGGAGTTTCCTGGCCATGGACCCAAATTTTTGATGTTTTGATCCCCCGAGCCACTTAGTTATCACTTTTGCCTTATGGTAGGGTGCTCCAGGATGCTAGAAAAGGCATTGTTTATTACCAAACTGGATGGCTGGGAGAAGATGCTTTTGGAAGATTTTTTGGACATTGGTTCCATTCTTTATTCATGGCTGTGTTCTTAGGCAAAACTGTGACTGAGAGAGAAATGTCCACTATTGTGCAGCTACAATAAACTAAAGGGAAGCCAGTCACAAGTAACAACATTGCATGCGGACATCTATATTTTCTAATAGCAATTGTCAGCTTTCTTAGATATTACTTCATTCTGTGGTCTTCATCATATATGTGTATTTCAAGATAACAAAAATAACATTTTGGTTCAATTTAGTATGCAAAATTTAATTGAAAGACCTTTATTCTAATATATTCTATCTAATAATTAATACATCAGATAGTGATCATGTGTTAAGAAATTCAGATGTCCAAATCTACATTCAATCCTTAATATAGTTCTGAGATTTTGGATCCATAAAGATTCTCTGCTATATAAAGTGGTATCTACCTCCTCCCCTAACTGTGAGGGAAATATATTCAATACATATTATTATAAGACACTGTATTAAACTTGGATATGAAATGTAAAGAGCCGATGTCCTTTCTTAGTTTTTTATTCTGTTTACCAATTAATAATTGTTCCCTATATAAATCAAGAGTCTTATTGAAGGCCTGACTGAGAAGTTCTCAGGGATAATGTTTTTCATTAAAAGCCTCAAGCAGTTTTCCTGCTTGATATTTGGATATATCGATTTCTGAACAATTCTTACCATATGACCCTTGGGTATATTGTTAATCTATGGGTGATGGTGATTACTTTTTTAATGTGGTTATTATTAGAATCTACTTGTTTACTGAAGGTTTCAACAACTATTTTTTGATTAGCTATTTTTAGAGAGATATATAATAAGGCATTTTGAAATGGATGTGTATTGCTAGTAAATTTTAAATAAAAAATAGATCATCTATATTTACTCCTATAGAAAACCAAGCCCTCCCTACACATGTTTTTCTTTAAAGATTCCCATGAACATGTTGAGAAACTTTACATGTTTTCGATAAATTAGCTTTATAATGAATTGTTAGTTTTTTCTTCTTTACTTTGTGTTCAGGTACTAAGGGCCTGATTCATTAAGGAAAGTTAAGCAAAAGTAAGCAAGTAAGGCAAAATCATGTTGCATTGGAAGGGGAGGTAAATTTAAAATGGACTCCATTTTTTGCCTAATAAATCAGACCCTAAATGATTATCTTTCAGTACTCTCTTAGGTTGTTCTACCAGTGTTGCTAGGAGGTCCTAAGAAAGAACTGAGAGTAAATCTGTCACTGTTTTAGCCATGTGTAAAAGGAAAGATCAAAATGTTGCAGACCAAACAAGCAGATGTTTGTTCACTTCCATTCCCAGTCATATCTTTCAGAACATAGAGGTTTTATTTTTCTACTTGGTAAGTTATATTGTATTTACATCCTTGCTTAAGGTATTCCAGTTCATGTGGTTTATATAGTTCTAGAATACAATAATCTAGGCCTAAGATTAAATGATTTAGCTGAGATGATAGTATTAAAAACTAACAGACATATGATTAATAGCATACTTGCCTACTGTCACACGCCGCTCCCATAGTTAGGTGCCGGCGCTGTGACTTTCCCTTTAAGAACCATGAGTTTGCTTGCTTCTGCCTCAGAGACATTACTTTCACAGGTGTTCCTGGCTACTGTGATATGGACCTCCTCCCAAACCTCATTGGTCCTGGAGCACTATATTAACCTCCCATGGTTATGGGCTCATTGCCTGTTCTTCGTGTTACTCTGGTTGCATTTGGATCTGGCTGTACACCTCTCCTTCCGTGTGTCCGTTACCTGCTCGCTGGACTGAACTCCTCACTGCTGTTCACCTGCAAGCTGCAATCTCCTCTCTGCTGTTCAGCTGCAAGCTGAGATTCCTCTCAGCTTGCATGGCTATACTCCGTTTACGCCAAGGCAATCATTCAGTGGCACAATATGTTATTGAATTCCGCACTCTATCTTCTGAATTGTCTTGGAACGATGAAGCATTAGTGGCTGCTTTCTGGCAGGGGTTATCTGACCGCATAAAAGACGCATTAGCCGCCCATGAACTTCCTACTACCCTGGATGCCATAATATCATTATGTAATAAAGTGGATCTACGCTTCAGAGAGAGAACGGTGGAGAAGGAGATAGCTTGTCGCCTACTCCATGGGCCTGTGCCACATCCTGTCTCACATTCTTCTATAATTGATGAGCCCATGCAAATTGGGAGATCACGGCTGACCCCTGAAGAACGTGACCGCAGACGCCGAGACAAGTAATGTATCTATTGTGGTGACTCGGGTCACTTCTTAAATTCTTGTCACAAGAGGCCGGGAAACGCCAAACCTTGATCTGATCTGGGGAGGTCAGATTGGGGCTTGAAGAAACCTCCTCTTCTGCTGCTTGTACCATTCCTGTTTCTCTACTATGTGGCTCTAAAAGACACTCTACCCAAGCTTTAATCGATTCTGGTGCTGATGAAAACTTTATTTCGCATGGTCTAGCTACTCAATGGTCCATTCCCTTTGTTCCTTTAGAAACTCCTGTCGTCATTACAGCTATTGATGGATTTCATTGGTCCTGGAGCACTATATTAACCTCCCATGGTTATGGGCTCATTGCCTGTTCTTCATGTTACTCTGGTTGCATTTGGATCTGGCTGTATACCTCTCCTTTTGTGTGTCCGTTACCTGCTCGCTGGACTGAACTCATCACTGCTGTTCACCTGCAATCTCCTCTCTGCTGTTCAGCTGCAAGCTGAGATTCCTCTCTGCTGTTCATCTGCACGCTAGCTACTTCGTGAGTTGTTTGCTACTATCAAGTTACCTGTCACCTGTAGTTCCACGTCTGGCACAGCTTTTCATCACTCTGCTGTTTACCTGTTTGCTGGACTGTTATTGTGAACTGCTTATTGTGCCAGTGGCTATTTCTTCAGCTCAAGTTACGTGCTTCAGATACTCCTCACCTCGCTGCTACTTCTAGGCAACATCTTGCTGCATGTGTCTGTGTACATCCAAGTCCTTGGATGTTGTTTAACACTTACTACTCTGCTAGATAAGAATCACTGTGATACCAGTAACCACCTGCTAGTTGAATCATCTCTATTCTCGGGTTTAGCCAAGTCTATATTTTACTCTGTTTGGACTTTAGCTGTACCAGTGATTCACCTTCATCTGCTGTGTGTTTACCTATTGGATTTAAGTGTTCTTATTCATCACCTCTGTGTTGAACTGTTGTATTGCTCATCTCATGCTGTTGCCAAGGGTTACCAACTATGAAGTAGCATATGTGATTTGTTTCTGCAATCTGACCAACTGCCGTGTGTTCAGCTCTGCTGATATATATATATTTATTTTTTCCTGTTGTACCATCAGTCAATATACTACTTTACAGCACTACTATTATCTTCTGTGTTATTATTCTCAGTGATGCTTATGAGCCATGAACTTTTAAACCTGTGTATACCATCACTCTGCATATCATCGTGTTCTATCTCCACCATCCTCTACTAATACTATCTATAGTAGAGGCAAGGGATCCACTAAAATTATTCAGAACTGTGACACCTACTTTCTCCTTGATTTTTCCAAGAGAGGGGCGTGTCTGGAGGGTGGGAGGGGGCGTGGCACGGCCAATCGAGTCATTTTGGCCCCGACCCCCACAATGAAAATGCCGTTTAGTTGTGGGGTGGGGCCAAAATGATGCGATTCACCGCAAATCGTGTCATTTTTGGATGCCAGGTGCAAGATGTGGGAGATTTGCCAGCTCTCCCGGGAGTCCGTGAGACTGACCCAAATTTCGGGAGTCTCCCGGACATTCCAGGAGAGTTGGCAAGTATGATTAATAGTTAAGGACTAATTTGCTTGTGGTTTAGAAAATTCTTAACTGGTAGTTTCGAAGACTGTAAGATGTTTTTCTTCGAAAACTAGTCTGCTGTTTTTACTTATATATGTGCATTGACATCTATAGATTCATAACTTTGACCATTATGACTTATAAAAGTTGATTTTTGTCTAGAAAAGGGGAAAAGAGCAACTTCCCTGCTGGTATTGTGCATTGCTATATGACAGTATGCTCTCTCACTGATGGAACCATCTTGTTAAAGAACAAAGCAACTTATCATCAGTGTACAAACATACTTCCTCCTGTGTGATATTTCCATGACACAGTGCTTTTATAAATAACTGATTTCATATGTTTTATACTATAAGATAAGTTCTACACTTTTTTCTTCTGCTTAGGAGCTGAGCTTTATTATTTCAAGCTTGTAAATGATAACTGTAGAGTTTTGTGGGACCTCCATTGTTGATCCCAGTATTTGAATAAAAAAAGAGATGCAGTGCAAATAGTGACACTGTAATGAAAATGTTGCAATAGTTTGGCAAAGAAAAGATATCACCCTAAGGGGCGTATTCAATTGTTCCTCCGGCCGCCGGAAAAACGAGCGCTCTAAAACTATTACCGTTTATACGGTAATATTGCGCGCAAAAACAGTTAATACGGTAGTTTACTCGCTGAATTTCATCTCGCAGCGAAATTCAGCGAGTAATAACCGTATAAACGGTAATAGTTTTAGAGCGCTAGTTTTTCCGGCGGCCGGAGGAACAATTAAATACGCCCTTAAATGTTCAATATAAGTATCTTACATTTATGCTGTCTCTACATACATACATCTAATTGTCACAAGTTTAATCATTTATTTTCCTCTGACTGTATCATACTGTAGGTTATTCTCCTTGTTTTTAATTTTTCATTCACATAAATTATGACATACATATATTGCAGGGAGGAGCTCTTAAAACCATGCTACGTTCTACTGTAGATCACATACACTTAAACAAAGCTAGTAAGTAATAGGGCTTGTTTATTTTCTATCCGTGAAAATACTTTTTTCATTCACCATGCAAGTTTTTTGACACATTTTTTCAAACATATTCAAAGAAAACAACAGAATCCATCATTCCGACAGCTGCTCTTTCCATGTAACCATGTTCTGGTGATCTACTTCTAAGACTTTAAATAGCTCCAGTAGCAGGAGCTGTGTGTGATATGGTAAATGTCTTCCACAAGGATGAAAAAATGCTATGAGAATATTAAGTTAACTGTACTTTAAGAGGAGATAAAACATTTATCTACAGTGATAATAGTCCCAAAATCCGTGTCATATAGCTATTTTCATTTTCTTCACTATAGTTGTTTTGAGATAAGTTGGAACCAGGATTAGAGTTATATTCCTTGAATGGGAATCTTCTTAGTAATCAAGTGTTGAAAGCATCTTTTTTTATATATGTAGAGTATGATAATTATAATTGATGCCTTGTGTTAATAACCATTATATGAATATAGTAAAACCTATACAACAATTTCAAATTAAGAGCTATCTAATAGTCACTGATTCTAGTTAAAAGCTTTTATGAATCAGGCTTAATTTCTAATAAACATTATTTGTTTCTGTAGTTATAATTTAAAAAGTGACAGGTGTGTTACATGATCAACAAAGACTGCAAACCAATTGCATGATATACCATAATACCTGCTATATTTAGTACTTTTTTCACTAAGTATCTTTCAGAATGTTTGCTTTCTAGTTGTAGGCAAATGTCATTATAACTTCACTTTCAGGTCTGTAATTGGAGTAATAATAATAATAATAATAATAATAATAATAATAATAATAATAATATATTACCTTATAGATTCAATGGAACGACGGAATTTGCTTAACTTGTAATATGCATTCCTTCTATACAACCTACAAGAAAAAAATATTTGTTTATAAAACTACAAAAACAAACAAGTTTTACCTATCTGCCCTATTTTCCAAATAGAATAATGCTGCTGCTGTTCTATGGATTAAACAGACCCAAAAATTAAAGGTAGGTAATACATAGACAATGAGCAGTGCTAAAATTACTCTTTTGAAATAAAAAGAACAAGCCAATGTTTAAATGTAAAATACAGATAGTATTTAAAATTTATTATACTGAAATAAATCCATTCAGTGATCAGCTTAGATGTTTTTGAATGTAATAGCTATAGTACGACATAGATAATACAATGTAAATATTTTTTTTAAAACTACAATTAACTGAATACTTTATTTTATGGCATTTCAATTGGTTTCTCTCTCCATAAATGAGTACCTTAGTTATCCCCACAATTTTTGTTTATGCCATACAGAATAGATTTTGAAATAATACATACCCGTTAACTGTTAATATGGCTGGTATGGAGCCATGTTTGAAAAATTGAAGTGCATAAGAGTTAAGGGACATTTGTCTTCCACAAGCATCAGTTTTCTCCAGGTGTAACAGTGGAATATGTTTGTCAGGTATATGAGCTGTTTGCAGCATGACCTGTGGAAATAATAATATTTGTTTTATCTATTCCTGACATTCAAAGAAACTTATGTTTTATTTACATAATAACTTCGCTGGCTTTTTTCAAAATTTTCCACTAAAACAAGTGGCGGCTTTGTATTTGGCTGTCTTATTTGTCTTCTTTGGCTGCCAATTTCCCTGTGCAGAGATTTATTAATGGATGCGTTATACCTTTATCAAGGAACAACTTAAGAAACATCTGTAACTTGGTGGGACTCCCCTCTAATTATGAGTATAGGTAGTAGTATAAGTAAGATTAGAGCATTCATGCAGAAATCAAATGAAAATGACTACACTGAACAAAATTGAAGTCATATGCAGGGCTGATATATATATATATACATATATATATATATATATATATATATATATATATATATATATATTTATAGATATATATATATATATATATAGATATATATAGATATATATATACACACATACAGATATAGATGGATATACATATATATTTATAGGTTTTTTATATATATATATATATATATATATATATATATATATATATATATATATATATATAAATATACATACACACACATACACACACATACAGAGAGAGAGAGAAATGCATGCACCACTATGATTTCAATTATGTTTTTTGATGTTTTGAAATATTGCTTCTACCACTTACATTGCTCACATTTGTCACAGACATCAAGTTATGATCTGTATTTCCTGACAGACACGCAAAAGGGGAGATAGCACTCCTTCCATTAGAACATGACATCAGATGGTCCACCAGCCCCGAATCTGTGCATTCTTTACCTGAGAAGTCTGATTGTGAACAGTGTATTATAAATTCATTGACCAAATTTAGAGGGAGGAAAAAAATGAAAATATGTCTAAAACTAAAAGTTCTGAAGAAAAATATTTAACTTAACTACACAAGTTTAATGTACATATGTAGCAGGTTTTAATATGAGACTATGCTTATAATACTGCCATTATTGTAATGTGCCAAAGAGATTCATAGAAACAAATCATATCACATTGCCAAGGGTTTAAAAGACATTACATTTCTATTAAATAGAAAATTTAACATGCAGTACCCTTAGTCAGATGCCATATTAAAGAAATTGGGGTGCGCATGTGCATGGAAGCCCAATTTTGATTCATTCAGGTAAACAGTTTAAAGAACTTCCGTGATGTGAACATATTGAGTGCTGTTCTTGTGATTTTTTTCTGTAGTTTGCAAATGCAGTCAATTTACAGCACTGAGGGGTTATCAGGTTTTGTTGATTGTATTAATCAGTAGCTAACAATATATTAGGGGAAATTTAATGAACCCAGAATGCTATTGGAGCCTAGTGCGCTGTGCTGCTGTGCCCACTTACAGTTATTGAGGTACTGAAATTTTCGGACATTGATGAGGAGTCACATTGCGCAGGACTCTGGCGGCACTTTGCAATTACCCCCCCTCCCCTCCCCAGTGTCAGTACAGTGACAGTTTGTCTTAAGTGTCTGTCAATGACAAAACTAATTGATAAGATTTTTACTTGCATCTACTGCAGCACTGAAAACCCCTAAAGTAAATATAAGCAAAAGACACCTACAAAGTGAAAATAGTTTCCTGAATATTGTAAAATGTGGATTGCAAATTGTAAGGAAATCAGAAAATATATGCCCTGATTCATTAAGGAAAGTTAAGTAAAAAAATTGAGTAAGTAGTCTCCTGAACAAAACCATGTTACAATGAAAGGAGTGCAAATTAGTTTTCTATTTTGCACATAAGTTAAATACTGTCGGTTTTTTCATGTAGCACACAAATACTTGATAGCTTATTTGTACACTGAAATTTAAAGTTGGTATTTGTGTGCTACATGAAAAAACAGACAGTATTTAACTTATGTGCAAAATAGAAAACTAATTTGCACCCCTTGCATTGTAACATGGTTTTGTCCAGGAGACTACTTACTCAATTTTTTTACTTAACTTTCCTTAATGAATCAGGGTCATAGACATTAAGGGGCATATTCAATTGACGGCGGGATTGCCGAAAACCCCGCGCTCTAAAAATATTACCGTTAATATGGTAATCCTGCGCATAAATACTGTTAATATGGTAATTTACTCACTGTATTTCAGCTCGCAGCTCAGGGAGTAATTACCATATTAACGGTAATATTTTTAGAGCGCGGGACTTTCGACCATCACGCCGTCAATTGAATACCCCCCTAAGCATCATACAGTGTATTGTGACAAAATGAATAAACCTTGCAAGAAGAGTCAAGAGTGAAAAAAAACAAATATGTCATAAACTGCAGACTGTTGATGCTTCACTTTCACTGCAGCAAAATCCCCTCACACGTTAAGACTTAACCTGTACTAATAATAAAATAAAGACACTGACACCGGAAATTTGTTGATAATTTGTTGACAATTAAAGTTCACTGTTTATTGAAAACAAGACATGGCAAATTGCGAGTCAGCTACAACTAATAATAGTAGCCAAACAGTGTATGGCCATCTGGTACTGTCCACCACCGCAAAAACAGGTAGTATTGGACCCAATAGGGGGGGTAAAGAGGGGGTTAAGGGTGGGGGAGTATGGCAACACATTGAATTTAAATTTAGTGAGGAAGGATTCTTCTGCATGTACCAGCCATAGATCCATCTCATGGGATCAAGCCCTGCAAATTGTGTACCCGGATCTACTGGGCCTATACTGGAGTCCCAGTGTGCAGGTAAGTTTATCCAAAGGCATTCCCCAAATTTATTGTCTTTGATTGAAGCAGTTACTGCCAACTGCCCAGGAACTTAAATGCAGCTAAGGAAAGCCTGCCTCAGCTGTGGCTATAACTGCCCCAGACCAACGGAGTGGGTGCTGCAGAGGGATGGATCAATAACCACAAAGAATGCTAAAATAGTATGTTAAACTAAAATTTGGCATGAGGAGTCCAGCGGCTTGTACTAAATCGGGCTCCCGACCCCAAGGGGTCTAACCCTATCAAATTGAGTACAACCGGAAATGCACTTACAGGATTAAGGAAAATGCAATGCCAAACAAACGTGCCACGCGAGTAGCAAATGGACACCTCCAGCATGTTTCGCCTGTGCCAACAGTTCCCGTAGCCATCAGACTTCCATCCTCCACAGCAAACGCTGTGGTGGAATAAATTGTTAAAGCTGCAGCTGTAGCTGCCCCAAACCTAAATGAATGAGTGCCATGGTCCTTAGCTGAGAAACTTTATAGGCCGCTGAAGGATGGCTGGCAATGTGTTAAAGTCAATTGAGAAATCAAGCGTCGTCAAGTATGTGACATCCCCTGTGTCTAAAATACTGCTCACCTAAGGCAACCGGACATATGGTCAGGCCATAAGTGAGTCAATGAAGCCACTTCATGTGCATGCTCTGTAGAGTGCCATAGGCACCAACTTCAGTCAGGGCAGAGCAGAAGATCCCAGCACCAGCCCTGATCACAAACAGCAATAAATGGACAGGGTGGGGTTCAGTGCTGTGACCAGGAACCGTTCTTCTATTTCTGGCCACAGCACATTTGTTTGTTATTTGTGGCTGTTTTTCCCCTATATAGAAATCTATTTCTGTGGTGAAAATATGATACCCAGAAAATTGCAGGACATCAGGACGCTATATATCCAATTGGCATTGAGTTATATTAAAAGTAAAATTTATGTGAATAGCATAGCTTTATAACTAAAAACCTATATTCATATGGTATATGTTTTTAATTGTTTTTTGTCCAGAAATGTGTAGTGCGGATCGTACCCATATATATATATATATATATATATATATATATATATATACACATGTCCTTAATTGTTTAAATTAAATAAACAGACCGCACCTTTCCTTGATGACAGCAATTCAAACTTAAGCAATCATTGGTTAGGAAATGTTTTTGTAATGTATCTTTATTTTTTTACATTTCTTTTGTATTTTTCTTTTAAAGTTTTAACTTCAGATGCTGGTGCTGGTCTGTTCATTTTATTTGAACAATTAAGGACAGCCTTTTGTTGTTATATTTTATTGTGGTTAATTGTGTGCATCCTCTTCTATTTATTTTTGTGTATATATATATATATATATATATATATATATATATATATATATATATATACACAAGTTAACCCGTGCATGATACTCATGCATTCTAGTCAAATCAAGATACTTAAGGTCTTAAAAAGGTTCTTGTCATGCATTTGGGCCTAGCCCAGGCCTCCTCAGGGGAAGATCATTACTTCCCGACGCAAGCGCCCTTTTTAATGTGTGTTCATGAGGTAAAATTACCTCACGAAAATGAGTTTGACCCCTCAACTCGTAAATTTAGCCTTTACTACCCCTCCCACAGGGGGAAAGGGGGATGATGGAAGTTAACTGACTTGACTATTCTAATTTTTTTGTCAAATAATGTCAGTATACCAAATTTCAGGTCAATTGGATGAGCCCTTTCTGAGAAAATAGTTTTTTCCACACACACACACACACACACACACACACACACACACACACTAACGCACGCCTCTACACATGTGTGTTCATGAGGTAAAATTACCTCACGAAAATGAGTTTGAGCCCTACCAAATTTCAGCCCTTTTTGAAATTTTTTTCCTACACACACTAAGAATTTAGTAGGTCAGTGTATAACTCTGCCCAGCAGGTGGCGCTGCAACTTGGGTTTTTTTTTCCACACACACACAGACGCCGCTAAGCATTTATATATTAGATATATATATATATATATATATATATATATATATATATATTTTGAAGTTCAGGTCCTTTATATATCTATTTGTTGGGCCTTGATAATAGTTTGAGCGACGCTCACAAGAGTTTTATATGTATACTAGCTATGTTTATTCTATCACGGAACTATTTTAAATTTCTAGAGGTGTTCTACCTCCAAACATGTGGCACAGCGATGGGCACAACATTTGCACATAGCCTCACAAATCTGTACATGGGAAAATGGGAACTAGATTTTGTACATAATGTTTACAACCCCTATTTGAAACACATAGTATTTTATCATCGGTATATCAACGATATTACAATGATTTGGGATGGCCCAACAGATGTGCTGGAATAATTTTTTAATTATCTGAATAGAAACGACTTGAATTTGAGATTTACTTCTAAATCTGATGATGTGAGTGTAGATTTTTTGCATCTTGTTCTGAAAATAAAAAATGTAATGATTACTACAAGGGCATTTATCAAAAAGGTAGACACCAACAGCTACTTGCATTATGGAAGCTGCCATCAACGGAAGTGGAAAAACAACATTCCCTTCTCGCAATTTATCCTTGTTAAAAGAAATTGCACAGATGAAATAACTTGTGGCGAGCAGCTACAAATCTATGTGGATCGGTTTAAAGAGAGAAGATACCCTAATCAAGTAATCAATGAGGCTTTAGATAAAACACGTTGTCTTGGTAGAAAAAAGATGCTCACTTATAAAACTAAGAAAGAAAAGGATACAATAATTCCTTTTATAACCGGATATAATAGAGATTGGAGTATCATTCAGATGGACCCAATTTTGGGTAAAGTAGCTAATAAAAAAACAGATATAATATTTAATAGAACTAAAAATGTGAAAGTCCTTATAGCACCTAGTATGCTAAAAAATATAAATAACACAAAAGGTACCTTTCTAAATAAAATTACGGGGTTCTATAAATGCTCCAGTTATAACATGTGTAAACTGGTTGATGTGAAAAATAAAATATTTGCAGATTCCCGTAAACAACAAGAATTTAGAATCTTATGAATTGTAATACTTCTTCTGTGATTTATGCAATAGAATGTTCCTGTCATTTGAAATATGTGGGGAAAGCATAGAGGGCTTTAAAGCTGAGGATGCAGGAACATACTAGGGCTATTAAAAAGAAGTCCAAGCTAAATTCGGTACCAGGCATTTTTTAAAATATCACGGGGGAGATTATAGCGGTTTTAAGTTTAAAGCAATAGAACACGTCACTTTAGGAGACAGGGGTGGCAAATTGGATAATAAACTTGCATGCCGGGAGATGTACTGGATTTTTAAACTCGATACTTTAACGCCCATGGGGCTCAATGAAGCTTTCGAATTTGCCCCTTTTATTTAGTAATTATATTCTCTCTTCTCTTTTTTCCTTTGTCTAGGTCCTATGTTGATAATGTTTGACATATGCGTCTCTTCTATGTCTTTTATGTATTTCAACTTTTTATATTATTTTATATTTTATATAATTCATATTTGATATATATTGATGTAAATTCATAGAGGGATTTTATGGTCCCGGTAGTGACTAGTATGATTTCTTTTGCAATCTTTTTTAACCCTTGTATAAATTTTTGCATGAATTATCTGTAAACATTATCTGTATAAATAATATGCTTTGGAATATGCTATTTATGTTATTATATATGATAATATGTATGGGGATGTTATACTTTATCGGAAGATTAGGCTCTATATATGTCTAAATAGAAGTCTTTCAGATTTCCGGAAGTCCGTGGTAATAGGGGCTTCTCAGATAGCCGGAAGTTGTAACCTGGAAGTCCGCGATACTTTGGAGTAATGTCATATGAATGTATTATGTAAACATCCGAATAGGGGCCTTTCAGAATACCGGAAGCTATATTCCGGAAGTATGTCACCAGATGTGATGCACGGTTATACGAGACGTAATGCCGGCGTCTATGTGATATGACTGGTGAACTCAGACTATTTAAACTCCGTTTGTCACAGTGTGGTTAAACCCTTGAAGAAAGTCGTGAATGACGAAATGCATCAGTGATTGGCGGACAAAAGTAAGGTCGAAAACTAATGCAGGGGAACAGAAGTGAGCTTGGGACAGACAAGTAAATAAAAATAAATGAAAGGAGAACGAAAAGAACAGATAAGGACAGCACCGCACTAAGTCCAGGATACACTATGCACTTCCCTCCAGCAGATTTCCAGCAGAGAAAGAGGACCCAGCATGCCTTGGGAGGAGCAATATACTATCCTCAGAGACACTCCCATGGACAGCCCATTGGATGGGATCTGCATTGGACTTAACCCCGAGAGGGTAAGAACCAGTCATTAACCCTACCACCTGAGTTTAAGGTCGTTTAGCTTATGGCTTCACTTGCTATTGTCAAACCGGTTCTAATGTTGAAAAAATGTGATACATTCTGAAACTTTGACCATGTTTAAGCTGGTACTTCCATGTTCAATCCTAATGTCTACATTGTATAGTACTTTTTTTTTTTCCAAAAGTTTTTATTGTACAGAGATTACATATTACAGTACACCATACATTTCAAAGTACAAAGATGAACTGTACAAATAAGAATTTTTAACAATTTAAGAGTGGGGTAGAGAGAGATAGCGATGTTAGGAACTTACCTTGTTCCCGTTCCGCTGCGCTGTCAGCGGGAGCTGACAGCGGTGTCCATCTCTTCAGCGCTTCTTCTGTTAGCGCTGCCGCACTTTTGGGTTCTCTCTGCTGCTGATCATGTGACTCCTGGGCGGGGAATTCAAACTCCTATATCTCCCCTGCTCTGACACGCTGCCTGTGTCAGAGCAATGTGTTTCCTGTTCCTGGCTACAGTTCCTGTGTCCTAACTCCTGTGAACCTGCTCCCTGTTAACCCCTCTATTCCTCCTACTCCTGTGTACCTACCTGGCTGTGACCTGACTATTCTTTGGCTTATCCCTGGCACTACGCAACTGGACTATCTTCTGTGTACCGACTCGGCTGTGTTACCAACAATTTTCTGGATCTCCCTCTGGCACCGCATACCTGATACCTTCTGTGTACCGACTCGGCTGTGTTACCAACTATTCTCTGGATCTCCCTCTGGCACCGTATACCTGATACCTTCTGTGTACCGACCCGGCTGTATTACCAACTATTCTCTGGATCCTGCCACGCACCCATCGCCTCCGTGCATCTACCGGTTACTGTTCCAGACCTACAAAGCCTGAAATTAACGGTTAGTGCCTGTACTTGCACCGCATTGTCTATTTTCTTGTCTACCTGCCATCACTTAGAACTTTCTCCCTTACGTCAGTAGGCTAATCTGGGGGCCGCGACCTGCGGTTCTTCGGCAGCTAAGCCCACACTACCTTGCGGTGGTTCTTGGTGAAGACCGGAAGGCTGTTAGACTCCGCGCCCTAGGTAAGCCTGTGCTAATACTGACTAAGGCATCAAAATCGTAACAGTTTGCTCTGACCCTTATCTAACTGATGGAAGCGACAGGGAATCCCACTGCGAGAGTACTACTGGATAACTTAGCGGCTCAGGTTGAGGAACAGGGGAAAAATCAAGAACAGTTATTACAGATTCTGCAGACTCTGTCTAACAGGTTGGATACTCTCCAAGCAGCTCAGGTGGCAGCTCCTAATCCTCCACCTGCTCCGGCCCCACAGCCTGCCCCCGCTCCAAGCGGTTCAGCTGTATCTGCTCCCACCACCTCTCAACTCCGCATACCTAACCCACCCAAGTTCAATGGGGATCCTAAGGAATGCCGAGGCTTCTTGAACCAGTGTGCTATTCAATTCAAACTTTTGCCCGGAAACTTTCCTACACAGAAAACTAAAGTCGCTTATATTATTTCCTTATTGTCTGGGCAAGCGCTTGCCTGGGCTTCTCCTCTCTGGGAACATGATGACCCCATTCTCCATAATTGTGCCACTTTCTTGGAAACCTTCAGACGCATCTTTGATGAACCCGGACGAGTCTCCAGTGCAGCTTCTGGACTCCTCCGTCTGCGCCAGGGTACCCTTACTCTGGGCCAGTATGCCCTTCAATTTCGCACTATGGCGGCCGAACTTCGTTGGAACAATGAAGCTTTAGTGGCCACATTTTGGCAAGGCTTGTCCGATCGTATTAAGGACGAGCTAGCAGCCCGAGAGTTACCCACTACCCTGGATGCTTTGATCTCTCTCTGTAGCCAGATTGATATACGTTTCCGTGAACGCACTCAGGAGAGAGAGAGTTCCCGTCGATCTACTTTCCGTTTGGCTCCTCGCTTCCAAAGTCCTATTACACCGGAGGAAGAGCCTATGCAGTTGGGAAGAGCACGTTTATCCCAGGAGGACGGGTATTTCCATTATCTCTACCCGAATCAGAGGCCATGTCCCTATATATTAAGGAGAATTTAAACAGGGGTTTTATCCAGAAATCCTCGTCACCAGCAGGAGCAGGTTTCTTTTTCGTAAAAAAGAAGGACGGCGGATTGCGTCCTTGCATAGACTACCGTGGCCTCAACGCCATAACGAAAAAGAATAGGTACCCCTTACCATTAATCTCTGAACTCTTTGATAGGATCAAGGGAGCTTCAATTTTTTCTAAACTGGATTTGAAAGGGGCCTACAACCTTATCCGTATTAAACAAGGGGATGAATGGAAGACGGCGTTCAATACGCACGATGGGCATTTTGAGTATCTTGCCATGCCATTTGGACTTTGTAACGCTCCTGCGGTTTTTCAAAATTTCATTAACGAAGTTTTTCAGGATTTCCTGTATCAATTTGTTGTCATCTACCTAGACGATATTCTTATTTTTTCACCTGATATTATTACTCATCGCCATCATGTCTCCTTGATTCTTCAACGCCTTCGGTTGCATCGACTGTACTGTAATGTGGACAAGTGTGTCTTTGAAAAAACGCATCTTCCTTTTCTTGGTCACGTGGTTTCTGGCTCCGGATTACGTATGGACCCTGAGAAATTAAAGGCGATTTCTGATTGGCCCCAACCGGTTGGACTTAAGGCCATCCAGCATTTTATTGGGTTCTCTAATTATTACCGCAACTTTATCAAAGGGTTTTCGTCTGTTATTGCACCCATCACTTCCCTGACCAAGAAATCTGCCAACGCTAAGACCTGGCCACCAGAGGCGGTAGAGGCCTTCAAGTATCTTAAAGAAGCCTTCACATCGGCACCTATTCTTCAACAGCCAGATTCTTCCTTCCCCTTTTTTCTCGAAGTTGACGCATCCTCCACTGGAGTAGGAGCTATTTTGTCTCAGAAAAATTCTACTGGAAAGTTTTCTCCCTGTGGCTTCTTTTCTCGTAAATTCTCATCCACCGAAAAAAACTACGGCATTGGAGACAGAGAACTACTTGCTATCAAATTGGCCTTGGAGGCCTGGAGACATCATTTGGAGGGAGCCAGATTTCCTGTTACTATTTTTACGGATGACAAGAACCTGCTTTATCTACAAACTGCATCCTGCCTCAATCCCCGTCAGGCCAGATGGTCTTTATTTTTTTCACGATTCAATATGATCATTACCTTCAGACCAGGGTCCAAGAACAAGAAGGCTGATGCTCTCTCTCGTTCCTTTGATTCTATGGATACCGAAGAAGAGAGTGTTAGGTCTATTCTAGATCCAGAATGTATTTTGGCTACTACTCCTACTCGGGTGATCATTCCTCACGGGAAGACTTTGGTTCCTCCACATCTCCAAACTAAACTCCTTAAATGGGCTCATGCCTCCCGTTTTTCTGGTCATGCCGGTATAAAGAAGACCTTGGAATTTATCTCCCGTAGTTATTGGTGGCCGGCTATCCGTTCGGACGTTCGACAGTTTGTGACGGCGTGTTCCACTTGTGCTCAAAATAAAGTTCCTCGTCAAGCTCCATACGGTCTGCTGCAGCCTCTGCCAATTCCGGATCGACCTTGGAGTCATCTCTCCATGGATTTTATCACAGATTTACCCTCCTCCAGAGGGTTCTCAGTAGTGTGGGTGGTCACCGATCGCCTTTCCCGAGCCGCTCATTTTGTGGCATTAAAAGGTCTCCCTTCTGCTCCTATTCTGGCTCAACTCTTCATTAAAGAAATTTTCCGCCTACATGGCTGTCCAGATATTATCGTTTCTGATCGAGGAACTCAGTTCGTGGCAAGATTTTGGAGGGCCTTTTCTCGTCTTTGTGGAATTAAGTTAAATTTCTCTTCTGCATATCATCCGCAAAGTAATGGTCTCACGGAAAGGACGAATCAAGAATTGGAGAAATTCCTCAGATGTTTCATTTCAGCTAAACATGATGATTGGGTTGATTTATTACCTTGGGCAGAATTCGCCCACAATAATAATTCACACGACTCTACCTCCATTTCTCCCTTTTTTGCTCTTCAGGGATTTCATCCTAAAGTTCCACCCTTCAAAGAGTTAACCGCTTCTGGGGTTCCTGCAGTGGATTCCCTTCTATCGGACTTCTCATCTAGGTGGGATCTTATCAAACGCAAATTACTTCACACCTCTGCCATCAGTAAAAAAGAATTTGACAAAAAAAGAAGACCGTCTCCACTACTTACTCCTGGTGACAAAGTGTGGTTGTCTACAAAGAATCTTCGCTTGTTGGTTCCTTCTAGGAAATTCGCTCCCCGATTTATCGGTCCCTTCAAGATCATTGAGGTCATTAATCCGGTGGCCTTTAGATTAAAATTACCCCCTACCTTGAGGATTCCCAATGTCTTCCACATTTCCCTTCTCAAACCACTTGTTGTTAACAAATTCTTCTCTTCAAGACCTCCTGCTGCTATTTCTGCACCAGATCAGGAATTTGAGGTGAAGGAGATTCTAGATTCTCGGATTTCCAGAGGTTCCTTGCAGTTCCTGGTTGACTGGAAAGGTTACGGTCCTGAAGAGCATTCGTGGATTCCTGCACGAGACCTTCATGCTCCGAGTTTGTTGAAGAGATTCCATACCAAGTTCCCTCTAAAGCCTTATAGGTTGTCCGGAGGCCACCCCTGAAGGGGGGGGTACTGTTAGGAACTTACCTTGTTCCCATTCCGCTGCGCTGTCAGCGGGAGCTGACAGCAGTGTCCATCTCTTCAGCGCTTCTTCTGTTAGCGCTGCCGCACTTCCGGGTTCTCTCTGCTGCTGATCATGTGACTCCTGGGCGGGGAATTCAAAATCCTATATCTCCCCTGCTCTGACACGCTGCCTGTGTCAGAGCAATGTGTTTCCTGTTCCTGGCTACAGTTCCTGTGTCCTGACTCCTGTGAACCTGCTCCCTGTTAACCCCTCTATTCCTCCTACTCCTGTGTACCTACCTGGCTGTGACCTGACTATTCTTTGGCTTATCCCTGGCACTACGCAACTGGACTATCTTCTGTGTACCGACTCGGCTGTGTTACCAACAATTCTCTGGATCTCCCTCTGGCACCGCATACCTGATACCTTCTGTGTACCGACTCGGCTGTGTTACCAACTATTCTCTGGATCTCCCTCTGGCACCGTATACCTGATAGCTTCTGTGTACCGACCCGGCTGTATTACCAACTATTCTCTGGATCCTGCCACGCACCCATCGCCTCCGTGCATCTACCGGTTACTGTTCCAGACCTACAAAGCCTGGAATTAACGGTTAGTGCCTGTACTTGCACCGCATTGTCTATTTTCTTGTCTACCTGCCATCACTTAGAACTTTCTCCCTTACGTCAGTAGGCTAATCTGGGGGCCGCGACCTGCGGTTCTTCGGCAGCTAAGCCCACACTACCTTGCGGTGGTTCTTGGTGAAGACCGGAAGGCCGTTAGACTCCGCGCCCTAGGTAAGCCTGTGCTAATACTGACTAAGGCATCAAAATCGTAACAAGCGATAGGCGATAGAAGGAGATGAGGGGGGGAGAGGCAGAGGGGATCGCTCCACATTTCTCAGTTTCAGAGTTTATAAGTAATGTAACGTAATACAACATAGGAGTAAAGTAGTACAGAGGCAAAAGGCGGCTGGGGGGGTTGCAAAGAGGAACATAGCATCCAAAATCTTCATCTAGGGAAAGGAATACATTTGGCATATTATAAAATAACTAATGTTCTACTTTTTTACTTCAATGTTTATAATATCACAGTCTTCTCAGTAATGACAATTTAGTGCCCTCAAACACTCACATAATGTGGGATTGTGTATGACTATCTAGAGTTTCTATATACACACTCCATCTGGCATGAAAGTTTTTAACCCCTTTCTCCAAGTCAGAGAAGGTAGCACGTCTATCAAAATATAGAAGGTATTCAACAATTCCTTCTTTAGTTCCAGCACTGTCGGAGATATATGCAAAGTCCATCTGCCCAAGATAGCTTTTTAGCTTTTTTAATAGTAACTGTTAACATGGGTATTATTTGAAGATCTCTCAAATTATCTTTCCGCATATCAAAAGCAGCAAACAGGAACACTTCACAGTGCGGGTGTAACTGTAGCCGGAAAGTAAGGTTCAGGAAGGCGGTCAATTTGTTCCAAAATTTAGGTATTATGGGGCATGTCCATAGGTTATGTATCAGTGTAGCCTGGTTACTCTTATATTTAGGGCAAAGGCCAGATTCAGAGTCCACCATATGTTTTCTTTGCATTTGAGCAATAAATGCCCTATTAACCGTCTTGATATGAATTTCCTGAAGCCTTGCCGAATGAAGGGCTTTCATGATATGATCTATATGGGCCAGAATTTCCTCCGGGGATCGAATTCCATTTCCAGGACTCCCAAACCCTCAGCCACACCGAGGACACATCTGTGTTTATCAGGTCTGTATATAGGTATCTAATTTTGAATTTATGTAGTCGAAAAAATCCTAGTATAGATTCAAGATTGACTGATGCGCTATCACTGATTGGTAATACTGCTCGTTGTTTCCTTGTGACATAGCGGCTGATCTGTAAGTAAATGTAAAAATGGGTACGTGAAAACACATAAACCTCTTTTATCATTATCATTATCATTATTATTATTTTATTATTTATTTATAAGGCACCACAAGGTTTCCGCAGCGCCGTAAGAATGCCCTTCTTATTCGAAACTTCATAAGTCTGGTTGTCAAGTGCAGGGGTGAATTCTGGATTGCCCTATAATGGTAGGTATTTAGTGGAACATGGGTTATTATAGAATTTCTTATTGATTGTCAACCAAGCAGCGTAGGTGTCATGGAACAGAACGTTATGTAACATTTCTGATGGAATTAGGGTCTTAGGTAGGTGCAGGAGCTCGGCTAGGGCATAAGGGAAAAACATTCTTCTTCCAATACCCTATTAGTAAAATGATCTAGTTGTAACAGCCAATCAGACACATATCTGAACATGGCGGCCTCGTTAAAGGCCTGGATATCAGGAAAGCCCAAACCTCCACCTCGCCTAGGCAAGACAAGCATCTGTCCTGTTAATGTAGGTTTCTTCTCTTGCCAGACGAATCAGCAGAAAAGGGCTGTACATTTCAACGTATCATTCTTACCAAGAGCTATGGGTAGCATTAGGAGGGGGTATGTCAATTTAGGAAAGATGATAATTTTAATGATGGCAGTTCTTCCCATTAACAACTCTCGCAAGTGTTTCCAATTGTTCAGTTGCTCCTGGAACTTATTAATAAGAAGATTAAAGTTATGCTGATATAACAGGTGTGGTGTTGCTGGTAAGGAGATTTTGGGTTTGGAGACTGTAGCATATCGTCAGCGAAAAGGGAAAGTTTCACTTCTGTTCTCCGCACCATAATCCAACAATACATACTAGCTTGTCTCAGAGCTACTGTCAATGGCTCCAGCACAATGGCAAACAATAACGGGGATAATGAGCAACCCTGATGGGTTTCTCTACAAATAGGATTAGGTGGGGAGAGGTAGCCATTAACCAATATCTGTGTTGGAGTTTTTATATATATAGTTTTGATTATCTCCTCAAATTGCATAGGAAAGCCAAATCAAAAGAGAGTCTCATAAAGATGACCCCAGTCTACCAAGTCAAAAACTTTCTCAGCATCCCGCGAGAATAGCAGGGTGGGATCATCCCCACCAGACTCCCACTCCAACTGAAGGACCATGTTAATTTTCCTTATGTTAGATACAGAGTTCCTACCCCATATAAACCCAGTTTGGTCAGGATGTATGATTGTAGGAAGTATTATTTTTACACGTTCAGCCAAAATTTTTGTTTTGAATTTATAGTCAGTATTTAACAATGATATCGGCCTATAGGAGGATGCAACTCAGCGTCTCTGCCAGCTTTTGGCAGGACTTTTAAGGTTGCAGTATTGAAGTGTGGTGGAAGGGATTTGTGCTCTAGTAATGCATTGTAGAAAGCCTGTAGTGTCTTAGCAATCCTAGGGAGCAAGATTTTATAAAATTCTCCAGATAGACCATCGGGCCCCGGGGCTTTATTGGGTTTTAGATGCTTAACTGCTGCGATGACCTCCTCTTCAGAGATTAGAGCCACCAAGGAAGCAGCCTGTGGCTTGGAGAGATGGGGGAGCACAATCTGGGAACAGAAAGACTGTTTATTCTCTAAGTTGGGAGCTTCTCGGCTGTAAAGAGTTTCTAAAAAAGTTTGGAAAATAGTATTTCCCTGCCCGCAAAGATGTAATTATCGTATGGGGACTTGTTTCGTGAGCAGATTAGACAGTAATCTACTAATTTTATTTCCATACTTATAGATCTGGTATCTACCTCTTTTAAGAAATTTATCTCCTAACTGTGTGAAAACATCATCAAAGTGTACCTGTTGTTCATCATTGCAAGCCTTTTTAGGGAGGCATTACCATTTCTTGAAAGCTGTTTTAAGGTCCTTCTAAAATTTCAAATAAGTCTCAGACTGCTCCTTTTTTATTTTGTGGACAAAAGATAGAATATCCCCCCTGAATACTGCCTTTGCTGCCTGCCAGAACAGAATGGGGTCCAAAACATGGTCCTCGTTGTTTTGAACATACATGGTCCACACGACGTCTAGTCTATTTTGAAATTGTTGTGAGGACGCTAAGTTTGTCAGGAATCGCCATTGTTTATAAGTTCCCATATTGGTATTAATCTCTAGCATAAACCAGATAGGTGCATGATCTGGAAAGCTACTAGGTTCGATTTCTGCATCTATAATTAATTGGTTAGAGAGGTAGATATTAGGAAATAATCAATTCTGGAAAAAGTATTATGATTTGGAGAATGGTACGTATATTCCAAATTAGTTGGGTGGTTCAATCGCCAGATATCCGTAAGTAGTAATTATTGCTCCATATATTTTATACCAATTTTAAATCGTCGTGGTTGCCCCTGAGTCGCTCTTTGTCTGTAAAACACTCCTGAGGAGACTATGTCAAAATCTCCTCCCAATATTATACGGGAATCAACAAGTGCATATAACTTATTAACACTCTTTAAATAAAACGGCTTATGGTAAACCGTTGGTGCATATACGTTACACAGAAGGTATTGCGTGTCAGCTAAAGTGACTTCCAGAAGTATGTATCTACCCTCTGTATCTACTTGTTTGTCAAGGCTAATTATAGGGAGATCTTTAAGTACCAGTATTCACAACTCCTTTAGATTTAGATGAGTAGGAGGAGTATGCAAGAACCCGCTGTCTGAACATGCCAAACTTCTTGTGTTCCGAGTCTGTGAGATGTGTTTCTTCTAAGAACGTGATATCTGAATTCAGTTTACTGATATAGGTCAGTATCTTCCTCCTCTTAACTGGGTAGTTTATACCGTGGACATTCCAAGATCATATCTTTAAAGAACCTTACATCCCACAAAGAAAATGATAATCATTGCAATGTCAAATTCGAGTCAAACAAAATAAATTGAAGACACCCATCCCTCATTTCACCTACCCCACTCTAACACCCTCATAACTATCAAAATCCTAGACAACAAAGGTATGTAAGGATAATCAGTTGGTGGAGTCGGGAATTAAAGGGGATAAACGTGAGAATAGAAAGTAAAAAGGGGAGGGAAAGGAAGAGAGAATCCCTAGGTCTTCAAGACACCGTTCTATCCTGGTTCTTATCTTACCTCTCTAATCGCTCTTTCACTGTTAATTTCTCTGGAGGCACCTCTGCTCCGTTTCCCCTATCAGTTGGAGTACCACAAGGCTCGGTGCTAGGTCCTCTGCTGTTCTCTATCTATACCGCTTCTCTTGGAAATCTAATAAGTTCCTTTGGCTTTCAGTATCATCTCTATGCGGATGATACCCAAATCTATCTATCCTCTCCTGATATCTCGACATCTGTGTTGTCCCGTGTAACTGACTGTCTTTCTGCCATTTCATCTTGGATGTCCTCTCGTCAACTCAAACTTAATCTTTCTAAAACAGAGTTAATAATATTCCCACCCGCCAACAAGAGCATACCTGACATTTCTATCTCTGTTGATAACATGACCATAAATCCCACCCCACAAGCTCGCTGCCTAGGTGTAATCCTTGATTCACGCCTATCCTTTGTTCCCCACATTGACTCTATATCTAAATCATGTTACATACATCTAAAGAACATTTCCAGAATCCGCACATATCTCACACAAGACACTGCTAAAACCTTAATTCATGCACTAATCATCTCCCGCATTGACTATTGCAATTCCCTCCTTACTGGTCTTCCCAAAAACAAACTCAAACCCCTAAAATCTATTTTGCATGCTTCGGCAAGACTGATTTTCCTTGCAAATAGCTATTCCTCTGTTGAATCACTCTGTATGTCTCTACACTGGCTGCCTGTCTTCTACCGAATCCAATATAAAATACTTTTACTAACCTACAAGGTTGCACAAAGCTGCACCAACATACATCTCCTCTCTTGTCTCAAAATATCTCCCAACTCGGCAACTCCGTTCTGCAAAAGATCTGCGTCTCTCATCCACCCTCATTACATCCTCCCATTCCCGGTTACAGGACTTTTTTTGGGCTGCACCCACTCTATGGAACTCTCTCCCTCGCACAATAAGACTCTCCTCTGTTCTACAAACTTTCAAGCGTTCTTTGAAAACCTACCTATTCAGACAAGCTTATAATATTCCTCAACCACCATCTTAACCTCACTACCTTTAGCCTGTTACACAATTTCACACAAGACAACTACCCCCGGACCAACATTGTTGTGTGACAGGATCATTTAGCTTATGAGTCACCTTACCTTTGCAGTCTGGCTGGGCCAAGATGCAAAATGTATACTTAACCTCATGTGTCAATCTCCCATTGTCCCATAGATTGTAAGCTTGCGAGCAGGGCCTTCTCACCTCTTTGTCTGTTTTACCCAGTTTGTTTATTAGTTTATTACGTTTGTCCCCAATTGTAAAGCGCTACGGAATATGTTGGCGCTATATAAATAAATGATGATGATGATGATGATAGTGAGCAAGGTTGGAAATACAACTGGAGACCAGAAGGTCGGCCTCACTGAACCGTATCCTCTGTGACATAGGGAATAACATTGCTTTCATCATAGCTAGCTATGAGGTGTGATGGTCTCTGACAGACCACAATTTGTAGAAACAGAATGCTATATAGGCGAAATATGAACATGTAAAACTGTAAAAAAAACTATAACACGTTTAACAGTGTAGATCCAATAACAAGATAAACATAAACACTAGTGCAAATATGGATCAACTTTGGGTATGTGGACAATAATAGCATGAAAATCAGTCCAGAAAAAAAAAGGAACAAAAAGGATTCAAACCCAAGTTAGCAAGCAAGAGGTTTTCAAGAGATATCTGGAAATGGCTGGACATATCTGGACACATCCGGAGATACCTGGAGGGTATCATCAGCCATCGATCCAACCGTTCAAGAAAAATATTAGGTCAGTAAGTAGTATATTTGTTACCAACCGGCAGACCTGGGAACAGTCCCTGTCATATAATTCAGTGACTATTATAAGCATAGGAAAAAAAAAACTTATCCAAAATGACAGAATAACAATAACTAGCATTAAGAGAGTATACTCATCTCCCCAAGGAGTCTCATAATTTGGAGTTATGTGTCCATGGATTGAGCCAGTCTTTCTGACTCTTTTTCATCAAGGAAAGCTTGGACATCTTCAACATTATTAAAGTCCCGGAATTCCTTGACTTGAAATAAACGCAGCTTTGCCAAATAGATAAGATCAAATTTCTTTCCTTCTTTAATCAGGAGTCAACAGACCGAAGACATCTCCTTGCGAGCTCTGGAGACCTCTGTGGAATAGTCCTGGAATAAAAGTAGTCATTTCTCTTGCCACAGAATTCCCCCCCCTGCTTGGCTGCCGTCCAGAATTTAACTTTGTGAATGTAAATCAAACATTTAAAGATGATCGATCGAGGTTTGCTGTCAAGTTTGTCTCTAGTTGAACCCAGGTGGTGTGCCTTCTCGTTCTCTAACCCTTTCAGATCTTCAGACACATTAAGTAGGGCTGGTAGGTTCACTCTAAGGAAGTATATTAAGGTATGACCTTTAAAGAATTCCAGGAGGCCAACTAGTCGAAGGCTATTACGTCTTGATCTATTTTCAAGATCATCGATCTTGTTGAGCATCTGTTTCTGTACTTCAAGTCAATCAGACACGCTTGTATCCAGTTAAGCAGGGTAGTTAATGACTTTCTGCATTCAGCTGTGTTACATATTTTTCTGTGTTACAATTTTTTTTTAAAAAAGTCGTAAAAGACGAGTCTTTCTAACCTTGCCGCACACATTTATGGGACTTATTTTATGGGATGAACATTATTCTGATTAACGGAGGTCGTTTGACACCTGAATTTTATATGTAAGTAGATACTTTGTTTTTATCAATAAATGTTTACACTTTCTAATGTGGAACATTTATTCAATACTATATGACAACATTTATACATGAGATGTGCTGCTTATGACTACCAGTGTGAACAAGGGATTCCAAAGACTAGATATATCTGGCACCTGGCACAGCTCACATGGTATCCTTATACCCAGAGGATTGATTGGACCACATCATACTTCAGCCACACAACCATCACTAAACTTAATTAGTTACTGAACATTTACAAGCTTCCTAACTCCTTGATACCATCTGCTTGTTTATTCACATATCTATATGGAGTCTGCACCGCAAGGCCATAGTTGCCAACATTGGCAACTTGTGTATCGGGAGGCAGGTGGGCTTGTGGGGGCGGGGCTCAAAGAATTATGCCGTTAGCCCCGCCCCCAAACAGTCATCACTGTGTTGGCCAATAAAAATAGGGAACGGGCCAAAATGACGCGAACATGGCGTCACTACGCCCCGCCCCCTCCGTTTCATTTACCGACCCACCGGCAATCGGGAGAATTGCCTGCTCTCCCGGGAGTCCGGGGGACAGACCCGAATTTTGGGAGTCTTCCGGACATTCCGGGAGAGTTGGCAAGTATGCGCAAGACATATGATACCAGATCATACTGACAGCTCACAATCAAGCCACATATAGGACTTTGTTGGTAACAAGGGCACACCTGGACACTTATTTTATTTAATGTGTGCATTCCATATTGGTATATCATGTCATAAGTGCTATATTGTATCCATTTAGAATCTATATTGGTTAACATTTCTAGTCTTAGTGCTGTGATCAGAGATTGAGCGCTGTGTATTGTTTTCTCGTTTATGGTGTTTAAAGGGAGTCGGATTGCCCTTCATCAGCTGCTCTCACTGATAAATAGTTGAATTTTACATGAGCGCTTCCAGAATCCAAAACCGTATATGCTAGGAAATACTTACTGATATTTGAGAGTGGAAGCTGATATTCCTTCTCTATATCTGCCAACTTGGAAGCTGTAAGAAGAAAACGCCCAAAGACAGTTGCAACTTTGCTATTATATTCTTCAACAGCTGCAGCAAAATCATCTGGAAGTTTATCAAGAAAGACCTAAACAAAAAAAAAACATGAAAACATGAATTCTTTGTTAGTGCATAAGATGTATGTTATACTTTCGATATATGTATAATGCAACTAAAACCCTGCTTTAATCCTGTATTTATACTTTATTGTTTACATATTTTTCCCGACTATATCAGTACTTCACTTTTAAAATGTAGGAAATTATAATGTCTGAAAAGAACAGAAAACAACTGTAAAAATGTCTAATCCTTACAAAAACATTATTCAAGTGTCGTATCCACTCATTTTGGACAGAAATAGATACCCTCATATATGAAATAAATAATATTTGTTTCCCAAAATGTCTCTATGCTTGTCTTCCCAGGCCTATACCCAGGGTGCAGAAACACATTAAAAAATGAATATGGTGTATCCTAACTGCTCAAATTCAAAACAAACACATAGACACTCCATGCACTAAGTGCTGCTTCTGTGCAAGCTGAGAAATGGCAGCTGTAAAAAAGATAATAAGGATCCAAACTGTTCTACAATAGATCATCAGGGAGGCAACAAACAATTTCAACAAGACAGAAATTAATAATTATTCAACTGATGTGAAGTTCCTCTTAATGGTAATTCTTATCAGAGATTTTGATGATCCGATATAAAGCGAAATGTATTTTGATCATCAAAATCTCTGATAAGAATTACCATTAAGAGGAAAAGAGTAACTTTACGCCAGTTGAATAATTATTCCTTTCTGTCATTTCAGAAATTGTTTGTTGCATCCCTTATCATCTATATGTGATTTCCAGTAAAATGTTGAATCTCGCGAGTTTGGGATCGATATCTTCTATATATAGCCCATCCTCATGTCTCAGCTCCCATAATAGAATTTACAGCAAGTGGGAAGGACATTTTCTGCTATTATGTGCTCATAAAGAGGCTTGTAGAGGGTTGCAGTAGCGGATTCATTGGAGGGGTCATTACTTTCCGGCTAACCTGACAGTCAGTTAGGTAAAGTTAGGCTATGTGGGGAGACTGCACGATGCATAAATATATTCAGGTCACCCATCACCTACATATATTGAAGGCAGACATTTTATGGGCTGAGCTGAGCTAATTTTGCAGTCTATCCGTTCATTTTACAGCACAAATCATAACAGTTTATTTACAGATCAGTCTGCTTGATATGTGTGCTGATAAATTGGGTGTGAGAGAGTGAAGAGTAGACAATCAGTGGCTACTGATGGTAATAGTATATCAGTAAACTAATTAGCATTTTTTCTTGCTTTTAGAAAAAAAGTGTTTCAATCTGAAAGCAATTGTGTGAGGAGCAGTATCAGTGACATCTGCACTACTAAGAGGCCAAAAAACAGGGTGATCTTTGACTGAGCAGCACACCCACCAACAAATCTATATATATTTCTTGCTTTTAAAATCAAGTGTTTAACTGTGAAGACAATTGTGTGAAGGGCAGTATCACATCTGTACTAGTAAGCGGCCAAATCACAGGGTGCTATGAATGACTTGGCATTCTGTGCTAGCACTACTATGCTGTAGGGATGAGGAGGAGGATGATGATGATGCTGCAGGCACTGCTGATGCTGAAGGTGATTCACCTACCCAGTGGGCTGTCACAATCAAGTAGTCTTTTGTTTGATCAGTACCGCTTGTCCACATATCCTAAGGTAAGTGACTAGTCAGTACAATGGCAGCTTCTAAGAACTTAATTACTTTTTGTTTAACCACCCGGTACAGCCGAAGAATTGCTGTTCGGGAGAAATGGAATCGAGGTTGAATTTGGTAGTGCGGACTCATGATTTCAACTAATATGCTAAAACCTGACACATTGATGGCAGCGATTGGATGCACATCCAATGCTAACATAGCTGTCGTGGCTTTAGCGATACGCTGTGCAACAGGATGCTGACTGTCATACTTGGTTACTCTTGCAAACACTTTCTTCACAGACAGAACTATGCTTTCTCTTCTTGGTCCCTCTTTGTATAGAAGTTTCACTTCCAGCAGCCATAGTGTGCAAGGACGCCTCTTGGGAATCATAGATTCAATTAGAGTTTGCATTTGCAAATTGGATGCTGGACTACATACTAATAATGAGGAGGTTTATGATGAAGTTGTTGGCGGTGAAGATTGCATGAGGTGTCTATCCATTCTGCTGCTAGCTGATGCTGGATTGTATGCTATTATACATGATTTTCCATCTTTTGATAAACTACTTGAATGAACTTGCTGCAAATAACATTAGAGGGAGGAGGTGCCTAGATGGTCAACGTCCCTATCTCTGCTTATATCACAAAGACTACAGATGCCTTGACAAATGTCGACTGGGTTGGGATAAAAGTATTTCCAAATGCAAGAGGTGGATTTTTTTGTCTTTTCCCAAGGCATGACAATGCACTTATCATGGGCAGTTGGTAGTACAACCGCTGGATGACTTATTTGGACTACTACTGTCATAAGCTTGCAGAAGAGGTAGTATTGATCTTCACCTATAGCAGCCACCGTTCCCATAGAGCTTGTTGCGCTCATAGGTACTCCGATGCCCACAGGTCTTAAATTCAGCGTAGTACAAGCTTATGAATGTTACCGCACTGTGGTATAGAGGGTGATGACAGGATATAAGCAGGGTCAGGAGCAAGCCACAGTCCAAGGGCAGAAGTAGGCAGCAAGGCTAACCCCAGTGCTATGAGGCAGAAGTGCTAACCACTACACCACCATGCTGCCCTAATCAGCAAGCCCAGCAGAGTAATCGTCTCAGGAGGCTGCTAATTAATTAAAATATGTTGCGCACGCGCCCGGTCACACCTCATACCGGGATGTGGCGATCAGTGGCAGAGAGTCCCAACTGTTGCCTTAGCAACAGCCGGGGCAAAACTGAAAGCGATGTCCCGATCGTCATGGAGATGGCTTGGACGCGGCCAGTGAGAGACAGCGAGTCGTGGCAGCTAGAAGCACCGCCGTGGCTTGTAACACATTCCCGTCATTATTTTGTTCAAATACAACACATTCCAACATTTTTAAATACACAATTATTCCCATCATCCTATGGCACATTAGCATGTTCCAAAGTAGCATCCTCAATTACTCTCTCTAAATTATCATCATTACAAGACATCCTCCCATTTCATAATGGTTATGAAATTTTGTTATTCAGCCTCAGTGCTCTTTTCATGCACTGATGAGGCTGTTTTGAAGGTGACACACCTACACTAGAGCGAGAACTGCATGGGAAGTCGCAGACCATGTTGGGCACTCAGTATAGCAATGGGCATTCTAGTATGTGTCAGAGCAGTAGCAGGACCACTACTAGCAATCCGTGGTCATGGTCTGAGCCTTTTCTTTCCACTTCGTGTGGTGTATTGAATGTTAGCTATTTTAATTTTTTAACACAAATCGCCACATTCATGAGTAACTTACTACTTTCAGTCAAACACAGGCAAGCTCTCTCTGTACTCTCTGTTTCTGTGGCTTCACTAAGAAGCATACCGGTGTCAATCTGTTGGACAAGCTAAGGAATGCTATAACAAAATGGCTCACATCACTAAGACTCTCCCGAGGATTTCACATTGCCGATAATGGAGCAAACATAGTATGTGCATTGCGACCGAGTGAATTTCAACATGTACCATGACTTTGCACAAAAACTTGGTTATTCAAAATTTCATACAAAATGAGAGGTCAGTGCAAGAGATGCTGTCATGCCACCAACTGAACTAAGAGGTAGTGATGAGGTGGAATTCCACACTTTATATGCTTTTGCGATTTTCTCAAACCATTTCAGTTGTGGGGTGGGCCTTTCTTCGGATATCTTCTTTTCTAAAATGACCATCCTATCAGCTAGTACTTTGCATGTATGTTTAAAGGGGTCCTTTACTTAATTAACCTTGCATCCTGTCTGCCACTTATGTGCCATTATATTTCATAGGGATTGTATATTTTAGTAAACTGCCATGTATTTGTGCCGCTTCCCTGTCACTAATTTTAGCCAGCCAACACATTGCAGCTTTGACCAATATTGGGGACGATATTGATAGTTGTGAGGTGGTCATTAGAAAACAGACTGTAAATGAATGTTAATAATATAAATGCTAATGTAGGAAGAAAATCAACTCCAAATTACATGATTTTACTGGTTTTTCACAATTTTTAATAAAATCCAGATCTAAAACCAAAACACATGAGGATTTTTGGTCACAATAAAAAAACAAAATATGTTGCTCTGCGCACATCTCTAATTAGATTACATTTTTATGTTTTTGGTATGTGGACTAGATTTACTAAAAGATGGTTTGAGGAACCAACCAGTTTTCTGTAGTTTTTTGAGGGTTTTAAAACCGCCAGATTTTGCTAAAACCCAAATTGCCAGTAAACCTCCTGAAAATCAGGTTTACAATGCACCACATTACAAATCTGCTTTTTAAAGTAATAAAAATTCAAACCATCAGATTTACTAAGCAGTTTGACAAACCACCAGAAAATCATCAGCAAAATAGCCAAAACGAAAGAGATGGTTGTCAGAGGTGAGATTGCTCAAACAGCAGCTGTTTAAGCTATTTTTTCCATTCCTAGCACAAGAGGAACCACTATTTGGTAATCAATAAGAAAATATTGTGCTAATATATAAAAAACATATATGAGGCCAAAAAAAATTACAGCTGTTGTGGAACAGCAGTGTTATTTATAAATATTTGCAATGGAACATGTTAAATTGAAGTTAATGTCTAATAAGCATATTAATTGTCAATGATGAACAGCCGAACAACAATTTTTATGATACAAAGAACATAACAATATTACAAATTATGTTTTCTCCTCATCTTCTCATATACAGGTCCATATGATTTTACATATATTAAGTCTGAGTTTACAGCTATTGTGCCTGATTCATGTTCAACTGCAATGAAAACGCAACTTGCTCTTAAAAAACAACGCACACAACTTGCATGCACATACGCCCGTATTCAAATACAAGCTCAAGCGCCAGAGACATGGCAAAGGCTACATAGGTTACAAGGTTGCATAGTGTGCGTGGCTCCGCTCCTGGCTTGACAGCATCTCTGCTCTCTCTCCTTCCTTCACAGTTCCAGAATTCAGACCAATCAGATCAGTAAGGGAAAGCAGACTGAGGAGCATCACACAGTCTGGCATTATGAAAAAGTTCACCGCCAGGCCTTCAGATAGGTGATAGGAATGTGTGTTGAACCACTTTTTAGGAACTCCTTTCTATTTGTCTTAGTTTTCTTGTGGGGGGAACTGGTCTTCATGCAAAAGTTTTACCTTATCTCCTACATTATATTGGGAATCTGAGTTATCTCTCTCCCCAGATTTCCCTCCTCCACTTCAATAGATGAAGCCACTTTTGCTTGTAGCCTGATTGTTACTGAAGTTTTTACACTTCTAACTGTTTTACCATTGGACTGCTCAAGTGACAAGGGAGATATTTAACGACATGGGAGAGATAAAGGGACACAGGAAGACATCAGGGATAGTTGGACTCACATGGGAGATGAGAGAGAGCAGGTGGACATAAGGCAGTCTTGCATTATTTAATATGTCTTTGTGCTTTGCTACATACTGTAAAGAATATAAAAGTCATTTAAGCGATCACATTTCCTGAAGTTTCTGGGGGCCTAGGCAGCCCACAGGCCCCCGGACATTCACTTATATTTTCCATACCGTCACTTCTAAATTTCCACTTTGCCCACTGGGTATAAGTATGCTCTGGCTATACATTACATACATTACTTGTCATATGTAGACTGACAGAACACAGTGCAAGATACGCACATGCATATGTGCAATATAAAGTACCATCAGAACGATTGCAAAAATAAATATTCTATAAAAGTACATCTCTTAATACTATATTGATGAATAGAAATATGTGTTTTCAAAGAAAATTATTTTTTGGGGATTTTTTTAACATGAAATATATAAATCCGAATATTCATAATGCATATTTTACATAAAATGCACCTTTCTCTTTCTCTTGCTTGCAAACACATGTTCTGGCATGCATACGTGTAGTTATCACTATAAGTCGGCACTTATATATACACACATACGTACAATATGCCCTGAACTTTAATCGGCCGCATCTGCACACGCACGCCCTTACTGTACGTTTCTGACGTCAGATCGCCCCTTCCTACCCCCGTTCCACCCTTCCATTCATAGGCATTTGTAAGTCATGTAAGGCATGTCCCATCCTGGCACATGAGCAGAGCTTTTTCATGCAAGATATGGCACGCAAATGGACTTTAGTGAGAGATACCTAAACAGTAACTGTCTACAACAAAGACAGTGTTGGATTTGTCTTTCAGTTGACTAATTGTATGAATAAACTACTCAATAGATAGATAGCACATGGGGAAGAGTGGCAACAAATCAGTATGTTTCTGTACAGCTGAAAAGTGTCATAACATCACTTTTGAACCAGACCAGAAACTAACCATCTGTCAATGCATAACACACTTTATGGTGGGAAAATTGCTGCAAGAGGTGAATAGAGATGGTCATTAGGAGGCCTGTGAGTCAATGGTGGGAAGGGCAGGGACGCCTGGCCTCCCTTTCTCATCTGGTAGGGCACATTTACCAGTGAACAGCACCAGGGGAGGTCCATAAGCAGGGGGGCTAGACTGTTTTTTTAAGCAGCATGGAATTAGGCAGGCAGTTTAGTTTAGGAGTTTGCCTCCTCCACATTGCTTTTGCCGCCAGCACTTTTGCTGCATCAGACCCCAGCGATTGCAACTCGCGCTCTTCATGAGAAATGATAGCGAGGAGCGTTCATGAGATAGTTTCCAGAGCATGCTACAAACCCCACATGCTACACCATGCCCAGACTGTCAGGACTAACTATAGGGGTTTCAGCTGCAATGACCTGGAAGAGGGGGACTCCCACAACAGAAATACAAAGCAAAGGTACCCAGAGTGTGATGTTTCTCTAGCGTCAGGAATAAACAGCAGAACTCATCAACTCACCACCACAACATCATGCCACAGCAGAATCATTGTCAGTGCCTGGCATCTTGAGGGAGGAGGCTTCACTTGCCAGCAGTCAATGTCTAGTCCTGCATGGCACCAGCAGAGAGACGTTACTGGGCCAATGCCAACGGAACTCGAGCAGCAGCAGACCACTCAGTCAACGCCACTTACAGTATGGCCAAAAAGCAAACATTTGTTGCAACACATGGGAATGGTGAGAGCAAAGAAAACAAAGGCAAATTTCAGAATTTATATAACAAAGGTATATAAGGCACATACAGCAAGTTCAACATAGAATAATTGGTATATTGAATAAAAAGTCCACAAATGTCCCCAAACAAAAATCGCTTCTTATGAATCCAATGATGAAATATTCTTAATGGATGTTATCGAAGCGGATGTCATCCGGAAGGACCTTCGTGTCTTTTACAATGTTTCCACACGATTGAATAAACAAAATTTGACAGAACAGGGATAAACAAACACTGAATTAGTAATTGGACTTATAATCGAACCATTTATCAATCCTACGTCCAGAGATACTAAACTTCACCGTGTGTTAATAATGGTTACTCTAATCACCACCACAAGTGTTTTAGCATAACAAACGGAACTGAATCACTTACATAGTAAAAATCAATCCACTTGTAGATATAGATATCACACCGAGTTCTCTTCTCAAATCGTTACCCGATCATACCATATAGAAAGGGAAAAATATAGAACGAGAATCTGGCATAATATCCTCAGGATTTATTTCTCACAACATATAAAATCACAACATAAAATCATCTCCTTCGTACAAAATCCCAACTTAAACAACTAATGGACTCGTACCGGACATAAGTGAGAAGTCAGCGTGTAGTTTGTAAAAGTCCCGGGCAATCACCGCTAGACCGGTCACTCTCCTCCGGCTCGTGTAACATTGCTGTCAAGTGGGCGGATCTGTGTTTACCGACGCGTTTCGACCCCGCCTCTGAAGTCTTTGTCAAGGTATACACAGAGTCCAATCGGCTCCCATTTAAACACGAGATAACCAATCATCGATCAAATACTCTGGTTAATAACAAAATCTAAATACCATTCTTCTTTATAGTTATATAACCGGTTACGAATATTCCATTGGTATGCATACAAGAAATACAATTAATCTAAATATATATTAAAAACAACTCGTTAACTCCAGCTGCAGTCTCTTCACAACCACAAGGACGCTATCAGTCCTAATTAGTGATCGGATCTCAGCGAAGTCTGAAAAGCACCTAATTACAATATACATATATATGCAAAAGAATAATACTTATTCATGGGAATGGTGGGAGCAAAGAAAACAAAGGCAAATTTCAGAATTTATTGTGAATTTTAGAGATGTTAGCAAAGCATCTTAAGGTCAGAGATGTTAACAATGCTCCTGTTTGTTTAGGCACTTGCTCATGTGTGGGTAGCTCTTCATAATCAAAGTGTGATCCACTTTATAAGGTTCTGAAAGAGTAGTTTCATGCAGTAAGTGCTGGTAGGAAGAGACAGAAGTTACTTGGCCCCAGGGGCATACGTAGATAGGGGCAGCTTCGGCAGGCATCATTGCGTGGTTCGATGGGTTTCTTGTGCAGTGGTGTAGCAGTAGGTTGTGATGTAGGCACAGTGGCGGGTCACTTACAAAAAAAGACAAAGAGAGACATAGAGAAGGATAGCTTCATAGATATTTTCACATTAATTTACACAGTCCATCAGAATAAGGAGTGGGCTGGTAAGAGGGGAGTGGCACAAGCAAAGTTGTAGAAGACAATGGATAACTGATTGTTTATTTACTCTAGTTGTTACATAGAAACGTATCCAGGCTTAGCACTGAGCATGCTGTAGTACAACAACTTCATTCATTCACCTTATAGCAGTATTTGAAGTGGGAATTTAGAAGTGCTGGCATGGAAACATGAAGAGAATAGCTGGGGGCCGCCTAAGCTTTAGAGATTTTGATAGTGTGAAATTAATTTTAGATTTTTTTAACATTATATAGTATGTAACACCCCCTTTTGTAGTATGCGTTGTGATGGTGTATATATATTGAATGATGTCAGTGTTCCTTACCTCTGTACTTGCTCTTCAGTGCCTCCACCAGAATTGTCACTTTAACTTTTAGGGGGTGTTCTTGCAATAAACCAGGGGTAGATTTGGTAAACCCCCTGTCCAGTACTAACACACTATAAACACTGGGCAGGATTCATCAAGGCACGCATTCTGAGCCAACCTGCGTTCAGTATTATACACACATATTTAGGCTTTGCGTTCACCCAAATTCAGCAAAGCACAGATATCAAGATGCGTGTGCTTTTGAAATCGGGGGCAGGTCTGCTGTGTTCTACTACTACACCAGACACTGCAGAATGCGTCCAAGACCAATATGGATTATAAGTTTGAAAAAGAACGCACAGGAAATAAAAAATATTGAATTAATGTTATCTGTTAATAATAAAGGTGTCATACGCCACGTCCTCGGTATCCCTAGACCGAGACCCGTCTCCCTCACCTGTCCACCAGCACCCGTCCGTCCCCGCTGCCGGCCTCCATATTTATAAAAACTTTCCTGCCTCTCCATTGGCTGCCCGGCTGCCTTTTTTCTATTTAAAGCAGCCTCCTCCCTCCTTCTGAGCCTGTTCTTGGGTTCACTTTGTGTAGAACTAGCTCGTGGACGCCACTCCTTCCTACCGGTGTCTTACCTGCTATCCGCAGATCATCCACTTCGCTATCCCAGCGGTAATACCTTCAGTCCGCAGATCATCACCCGCATCCATGTGGCATCCCTGCAGTCCGCAGATCGTCACCCACATCCTCGTGGCATCCCTGCAGTCCGCAGATCATCACCGTTTCATTGTGACATACCTGCTATCCGTAGATCATCCACTCCGCTATCCCAGCGGTAATACCTGCCGTCCGCAGATCATCACCAGCATCCATGTGGCATCCCTGCAGTCCGCAGATCGTCACCCACATCCTCGTGGCATCCCTGCAGTCCGCAGATCATCACCGCTTCATTGTGACATACCTGCTATCCGTAGATCATCCACTCCGCTATCCCAGCGGTAATACCTGCAGTCCGCAGATCATCACCACTTCATTGTGACATACCTGCTATCCACAGATCATTCACTCCGCTATTCCAGCTGAAATACTTGCAGTCCGCAGATCATCACCCACATCCTTGTGGCATCCCTGCAGTCCGCAGATCATCACCGCTTCATTGTGACATACCTGCTATCCCTAGATCATCCACTCCGCTATCCCAGCGGTAATACCTGCCGTCCACAGATCATCACCAGCATCCTTGTGTTATCCCTCAAGTCCACAGATCATCACCACTTCTTCGTGACATACCTGCTATCCGCAGATCATCCACTCCGCTATCCCAGCCTTAATACCTGCAGTCTGCAGATTATCTCCCCAAATTATTGTGGCATTCCTGCTATCCGCAGATCATCACCAGCTTTCCTCAGATTTCCAATCCGCTATTGGTGGTAACCCCTGCTACCACTGATCTTCGTTCCTTTTCCTGTGACCCAGTTTATAGGTACCGCTGAACTCCGTTTATCTCGCCACACTCCCTGAGGGCCGCAACATGCGTAGTGGCTGCCACCACCACCTTGCAGGGGTTCCTGGTAAAGACCAGCCGCCGTGTTAGACTCTGCGCCTCCTGTGAGCAAATTGGCAGGTCAGGGGTCTAGGATCCTAGTTCGCCGCGACAAAAGGCATTAATGTTAAAACAGTAAAAAAAAATGTTTTTCCCATGTTTTACTTATGAAATACATTTATTAGACTGTTGTTAATTTCTACTGAGCATAAGTACATTTTTACATTTTCTTGCAATTGCAAACACATGTTTTAGAATGCATATCAGACTGTGCTCAGGACTTAGACTAGCCCTTTAGCTAGAGCAAGAGATACGGCAGAAAAGCAAGTAACTTTCAGATGCACAGAGCTGAATTCGGACATCGATGCATGCGGTTGAGTATGGCACGTCCCTACTGTAAATTCAATGCGGCAAAGCACCCCTTCTCCGCCCAGTTTTCTCCCTGTAATCGGAAAATGCAGTTAGTGTCCTTTGCGTTCACAGACGCAGTGGACAATGCTGCGTTCACAGCTGTATCTCTCGGTTCTGGGCACGCGCAGAGTGATTTTGCGTACGATACGCTCAAAACCGGCAGATCCGTGCCTTGATGAATCAGGTCCACTCTGTGCTGCAGAAACCAACCAGGCACATTATTGAACTGGAACAACTAAATAAAGCTTTTGTGCTTATATAGTAAGATCTACTTTGGCAAAGTTTGAAATAATAGTGAACAATACAATAATATCAACAACATAAGACATGAACATAAATTATCACAACCTTAAACACTGGATCAATATATCAGATGCTAACCTTACTGGCTCCCTATACCGGAAATTATGTCAAGGGATGAATGTATATATTTACTTATATCTCTACAATGGACTACCAAACACACACACACACACACACACACACACACACACACACACACACACCAGCAGCACTCAAACAAACCACACAGATGGAGCAGTGCACTGCAGGTTGGGGCCCTTCTGTATAAATGCCACCATGGCATGGAAGCACCATGTGTCCAGTTTGAAGCTTTTAGGGGTCTTTCAATCACTTGCAGTAAGTTACAACAGTCACAGTATGCCAATCTTCCTGTAGCAATAACTGTAAAATCTTCAGCTTATATCCTTGCTTAATTGTATCCTGGGACTTGAAGTTCCACAACAATATTTTAACACCAGAGGGATCACATTATGTTATAAGCTCAAATGCTGATTAAACAAACACTTGGTGTACAATTACCTGCCCACCCATCTATCCCTGACTCTTCAGCCCTTATGGTTAGATATAGTCCAAACCCCACTTGAATAACCCAGATAGGTAAATTAATCACAGTTACTTATATGCACAAGTGTGGTTCTCAGGATATGGACTTGACAACCTCCAAAATTGCTGACTTGCAAAACATCCTTCCTCAGAGGTGCATGCAAATCTCCTCCTTCAGCTTCAAGCTGTGACTTCCCAGCAGGTTCTGTTCACCACTCCTGTTTGCTCTGATATCCCTCAAGACTGTAAGTTCTTTCTGCCCAGAACACCAATCCAGTACCCTTCTGCTTAGGGCCACCTTCTCTGGACTTGTCACACAGCTCAGTCTCTCTCAGGATGCTCTTGCATCTCTCGTATACTCTGCTCTGGGGTTTCCCCATCTCCAAACACACAGAACCATTAGGCTTCACCTCCTTTTCACAGTAGCTTTCTGTGAGATGTAGTTTATTTCCCTGGACAGGTAAACAGCAATGTCAATCTCTTCTCTTACTGATGCAAGTGTGCTTAGTAGCCCCTAGGCACTCAAGTCCAACTGCAGCATCCCCAAGGGTTACAAGTAGAATATAAAATATATTCAATTATGAAAGGCTATTTGCCCTGAGTCCCCCTCCTACCCTCTGTTCCTCCACCTTTCCCCCAACTCGCCTGTCTTACCTGTGTTATCTCCAGAGTCCCTAAATCTCTTTTCTGTCTCCCGTTTTTACTCACCTCTTATAATTTCTTCCATATGTTCCTTCTCCTTTCACTTATCCGTCTATCCATACTCCCCATGTACCCTATCTCTCACTCCCCATCTGCTCTCCTTTGTGTCTAATCACCTGCCTCTCTCTCTCTCTTACTTACCTTGGTCCCTCGTGATCCGTCCCCTCAGGACAAAGCAACTTGGACAGTTGTGGTGTATCTCTGATAGCTACCCCAGCCAAGTCATTCACTGGTCCTGGGAGTAAACAGCACCGTGACATTTTGGTTGTTCCAACTAAGTGCTTTGATGTCCCTATGCAGCTAGGGAGGTTCACATTAAAATTAACTTTGGTTCTGAAGATCAGGTCAATGAACTTAGAAACTAAAGATGGACGAACCATAAGACTAGCATTAATAAACCACAACAGAATCTGTGTACTGATCTAATTCAGCACTATCCACATCCCAAAGAGCCCAATCATCTTGGGTTACACCTGAATTTCCACGCACTATCCCGTGATCGATTGGAGGGTTAAAAAGATAATTTAGTGGGACAAGTCATTCCAGACCACTTATCTACAACCACCAAAAGCAGCAATTTTATGTGCCATTACCCAATGAGAGGAAACAAAGTCAAGACTATCACATGAGCTGCATCTGGTCTCCGCTCTGCTTCCTGCGCTGCACTGTGATATTTGTGGCATGAAAGCCATCTGGGCGACCGTCATTACTGCTGATCTACGAACTGACCTGAGTGGCAGCGCTCATCAGCATCACAACCTCATCTGTCTGTCTGATTGGTGTGAGCGAATACCTGTCAGCTGCCAGCCGCAGGGGATGAGAAAATCACCTCTACATCCACTTGCCTATGTTTGCTCTCCTGGGACTCTGCCTGTATGGCATACTATAACAGGCCACAGGCTGGGTGGCAGCGCAGCTGAGAGCAAACGACATGCCTGAGATCCCTGCATGATCCAGATTCAGCCATTGACTAGGTTATCATTTATAGACAGATTGTGAGTACTATCATTCCCTGTTTATCTCTCTTGCACAAGATTATAACTCCCATCGGACTCTACTCTATTACTTTAATGGACTCTTTGTCATACATGTCTCCTCTCCCCACTACCCTATGGTGATACAGCAGTACATCCCCAGTGCAAATTATTTGTTCTGAGGACTTATCACCCGTGAGTGTGGTGCTGCTTGAACTGTGTACTATTCTGCACTTTCCGTATTGTTGTGCCGCAGGTGCTGTGGATCCGGGGTTGCAGCTTCTCGTGGGATTTTCTATACTGGGCTTATTTGTTACCTTCTTAGGTGCCATCTGAAACTTGGCAGCTTGTCCTCACCTAGACGGTACTGACTTCTACACTTTTATCTCAGTGTATATCACATCACGATGGGAAAAACAGGTCAGGCAGCGGCAGCTGCAGCCAGGCTGGAAAAATACTCACACATCAGCTGCAAATACACCTACGGATGCCCCTGGGCCCTTGAAGCACACCTGACTGACACTTCTGACACTGCAGACACAATGGCAACCACTGCAGGCCAATTCTGACTCTGAAAAATTACTCATGGGCAAAATTGAAGTACAGCTCCTTTAATCCACCAAGACCTTAAAAATATGCATGAGAGGGTAGGTGTAGACGAGCATAGGATTTCAACCCTGGAGGACACCACAGCACCTCATGAAAGGAGATATCTCTAACTTAACCTCTGAGGTGAATTTTTGTAGCAAAAATGGTCTGATCTGGAGAGATGGTTTAGACTAACTAATCTGCGTTTTGCTGGCCTGCTGGAAAGGGCGAAGGGCAATAATGTGGAGTTTTCCTGTAAACTTGGTTCACCCAAATGTTTGGTAGGGAAGCTTTCACCACACAATTTACAGACAAGAGAGCTCACAGTCTGCCTCCTCAACCTGGTGTCCCACTATGCACTTTTATAGTCAATCTCCTGTATTTCCGGGATCTTGAAAATGTCCTACAATTGGTGCAGCAGAAAGGTTCTCTGAAATTTTAAAATCATTCAGTGACTGTTCTACCTGACTTCGCAGTGGAAGTCCTAGAGAGCCACACCCAATATTCTCAAGTTAAGTGGTGGCTCTGCAATATCTAGCTCCCCTATACTGTGCTATTCCTGGCACGGATATGAGTGGTGATGGATGGTAGAACCCACTTCTTTGATATGCCTAAAGCTGCGGTAAGCTGGCTGGAAAATAGGCCCCAGGTCCGGGGTTGAGCAAATCATTGACTGTGATAGTATTTGCATTTGGTGTTTGTTTTGCCTATATTGGATATACTGTTCTCATTTCTAGCTAACCTCTGTTTGAAGCTGAGTTTACTTACATAATGTGTAAGTAATAGTTTTTAAGGGTTGTTCACTAGTACTAAACAAAATATGACTCTGACTTAATTTGTTTAGTGGAGACACAGATTACAGGAAGCAATAAAAAAAAATATATAGCACTGACATAATTTGTTTGTTGGAGACACAGTTTATGGGAAGCAAGGTCCTTGCCCTTAAAAAGCCTTGGGTTGGTTGAGCATACCACTGTACCCACTCTTACAGTTCAAGAGGGGTGTCTGTACTGGTTCAAAAGTAGCTTAATTTTGCTCTAGAACATAGTCAGGTAGATGTATATGATAGATATCTGTTTCTGTGGGCAGTAATTGATCATGTCTCCCTTATCATGATGGCGGTCTATGTCCATATAATAATAATATACTCAAGAAAGTGGCTTCCTTTATTTCACTATCCCCAGGCATGCAATTAGTCTGTATGGAAGACTTTAATAACACTATGGATTCTTCTTTGGATAGATGGAACGAGGCTTCCACTCTGGCTCTTATTAGACCAACATCTACTGCAATTACTAATTGCAAGCAGACACAAGCAGCAGCTATATGGCCTGGTTGGCCAGTGGAGATACAGCTAATAGTACTCCACTATTTTTGATCAACAATAGATTGTGCAGTATGAGGGAAATTGCACAGGTATTTTTTGACTATTGCATTGATCTCTAAGCCACCCATGTGCATTAAACCGAAACACATTTATTAGATTTTCTTGATAAAACTAAAATGCTAAAATTCCCCCTAATGTCAAGAGAATTCCATGAGGCTCCCATAATGGTGGAGGAAACTTGATGAGGCAATTTCCTTTTTTCCTAATCATAAAACAACCGGCTAGGATGTTGTCTGGTGCTGATCATTATGATCCCCAAACCAGGAAAAAACCAAATGTACCCCGAATCCTACTGACCTATTTTATTACTGGCCTCTGATGTACTGATTTTGGCAAAAATCCTTGCAACACGAATGAATGGTGTAATTACTCAAGTGATTCACCCAGACCAGAGAGGATTTATGCCTGGCAAATCCACTACTACTAACCACAGGCATTTATTTTTAAACCTCAGATGACCCAGGATGCAGGGGAGGGAGCTGTGGTGGTTTCCTTGGATGCTACCAAGGCTTTCAACTCTGTTGAATGGTCCTATCTGTGGAAGGTACTTGGTTGCTTCAGATTAGGTGAAGACTTCATCCACTGGGATAAGCTACTCTACTCGGCTCCGTCTGCCAGGTTATGTAACAATGGCCAAACTACGGCCTTGTTTCGTCTGGACAAGGATGCCCACTCTCGTCGGGTATTTGCATTGGCAATCAAACCATTGGCCTTCCTCACCCATGCTCACCTGCACATTCAAGGTCTTCTGGTGGATGACTCCATGGATAAAATAGGCTAGAACTCCAATGACATACTGTTGTTTCTGACAGATGCTGATGGCTCGCTTGTCAATCGTCTTGAAACTGTAGATGCTTTTGGACCTTTCTCAGGCCTTTGGATCAATATTATGAATAAATCTCAAATTTTTCCCTTAAGTCGGACATCTCAAACCCCAAATGCCTCCCCCTCACCTGCTGCAGTGAACTACTAAATTCAAATACCTTGGTATATGGATGACGTGATCCATCAAAGTATGTATCTCTCAATATTGTCCCAGTGACTGAATATCTTGACAAAATTAGTGACAAAATCCCATTTGTTGAAGAAGCTTGCCTTACTTTAACTGGGAGGGTTAACCTAATAAAGATGGTTATTTATATTGTTTATCCTATCTTTTATTTATACCCAAATATTTATATCCTTTACAACACTCTCCGATCTACAGTATATAACTATTAAGATATTTATCACTGTTAATAAATATCTTGGTTCTTTGGTGTGGGTAGAGAAAAGAGCTAGGGTAAAATTCGAAACATTTTGTAAACCGAAGGGTGAGGGGGCCTTGTGTTGCCCAACCTTAAAATGTATTATTTTTCTAGTAAACTAATTCATCCGTTTGAGTGGGTGAGTGCGCGTCCTAGTGATACTTTGCATCACTTCTTGGGCAGGCAGACGGGCTCCTCTTTTTTACATCCCCTGTACATTCTCCTGTCTGGTTCTAGGTCTCAGCAGGTGGATCCCATCCTCAGAAAGGCGGTGTTGACCTGGACTGCTTTGCATACTTATTTGAAGGTGTGGGAATTGACCCTGATGCTCCTCCTATAATTCTATCACAGTATTCCTGAGTTGGGTAAATTGGAATGTTCTTTAATATGGAGCATGCTAGGGATTAATGTAGTTGGGCAGATGTACTGTGATAATGTATTCAAGTCTTTTGTACAATCAGATTTTTAGATTCCGAACACGTTTCTTTCAATATCTCCAACTGAGATATGCCACAAGTGCGTAACTTGCTGATGGGTCATCTGTGTTGAGGAGCTCCCCCATTAACGCCCTCCTTTGTAGTCTGAGTCAGCGCAGGAGAATCTCAGTCCTCCACCTATCTCATGTCTCCCCGGATATGCCTTGATTCCCTTAAAACTAAATGGGTAGGCACGAGAGAAGCCACTGACTGTTTACGTTATCAGCAGATACATTTTTACATATTTCCTAGTGTGCAGTTCACTCCAGGTAGTCTGCTTAGTTTGGGTAGACTTTCTGACTCTAACTGGAAAAAAGGCAATTTCACCACAGATACTTTCTGGCATATGCTCTGGTCCTGCACTTTGGTGCACAGATTCTAGGTCTGGAAATATGTAAAGACTACCCTACCGATTGCCCCCTCATTATGCCCTAGGATTTGTCTCTATGGGAACACCCTGGAAGACACCTTCGATAGACCAATATTTAAATACGTATTTAATTTAACTTCACTTGCTAAGGTAGTAATAGTGCAGGCTGGCTGTTGATTCCCCTGCCATACATCAGTGGATAGGTTTGGTCAATGATACAATGAACCATGAGAGATTAATGTACTCTAGCAGAAAAGCCAGTAAGGAATACCATAACATACGGGGCCAATGGTACAATTCTAAAATTTCTAAGCAGTGTCGAGTCCTGGCAGATGATTCACTTACATAGGGGCAATCTCATTTGACCTCTGTAATGATATTGGTGCGTGTTTGGCTCCCAGCTTTGCGCAGCGAAGAGCCATGCATTGGGACCAGGTTGTAGACAAACAATTGCCATCTCACGTGTAATACATGCTGTTGTATCTCTGTGATTTTCTTTTGACATGTATTATTTATTACTTCTGATTTACAGATTTACTTTGAACTTGATCTTTATATTTGCCATGTACATTTCAGTGGTGAACCTACGATGTTTGCTTGTATAAGTTTAGTCTAGAATACTTTCCCTACTGTGGATTTCTTTTTTTCCCCCTTAATTGGAAGTTTTGTCTATTTTGTTGTTCTTGGAAAAAACTTTTCAATAATAATACATGATTAAAAAAAAACCATGTTGCCATACATTCCACGAGTAAGTTATTTTATTTAATTTTGCCTTTGATTATAATGTCCCCCCCCTAATCTTCCTGATGTATATTTGTGTTGACATACCTATTTGTGTTTGCCTTTTTAAAGTAATATTATGCAATTTTTTTCCCCTCCTTTTGTTTGCAAATAATGTCAGGTGTATGGGTGGGGTAGGTGTTAGCGATGACCACAATCCCGACACCAGTGACATCGGCAGGAAAATACGTTTATATTACACACCTGTGAGGTGCTCGCATTGGCCCGTTAATAGCATAGATCTAATAGTCGCACTTCAAGTGACATCAATGTCACTGACGGTATCTTCTCATGCCAGATTTTTTGACAGTCTTTTTTTAGAAAGTCATAAATCAGTGCAGATCTGCATTACAGCAATCGGAATTTTCCTGCCGATGTCACTGGTGTTGGGATTGTGGTTTTCGGAAATGTGACTAATACCTGGGTGTATTATTACAATTTTAAGGTAAATTTATGTTTCTTGTTTCTGACATTTTTCTCTATGAAAGGTTGTGCCAACTCACCAAAACACTAGGGCATTGTTGGGCACTTCAAGTGGCAATTATGTCAGGGAAGAGTGCTTCATATGTTGATGAAAAATAGAAATCAACATATACAAAATAGTACGACAATGAGAAATCATTAAACCAGATCATTATTTTCCTGAATACATGATATCAAATGCAAATATTTATGCTATTACTTTGCCGAGATTTCCCAAGAGAGGACTATTTTTCCCATCCCAAACCTTAAACACACAAGACTTATTTTCTCATAATTTTAACTCCAGAGACAAGAAGTTAACTGTCTTTTTTAGCACTGTGTCAGGTATCAGAACTTTCCAGCACATTGCTCTACATTAGTTCTCCTTACCTCCCCATGCAGCTATATTTTTAATGCCTCATGATACTGTACACAGTTTTTACCTATATAGCAAAAGTTTATCTAAATTTAAAAAAAAAAAGTAAAACAAATTAACAAAACCATTCACATTTTAAAATACTGTGGAATATGTGTATTTATCCATAAATTTGCATTTGCATATGTGACCTGATCATTGCTTGTGTGTAATAAGAAACTTCTATGCTTAGGCCTGTAGCATTGTGGAGTATATACCCCTGGGGGTAAATGTATGAACGTGCGGGTTCTTCAACACCCGCGTGTTCAGCGATTAAATTTCACAGGGGGCGCTGCATTGTAAAGGGAAACTTCCCTTTACAATGCAGCGCCGCTTGAAATTTAATCGCCGAACACGCGGGTGTTGAAGAACCCGCAAGTTCATACATTTACCCCCTGGTCTTGATTTAGGTTTAACTGAGATTTCAAGAGGAGTGTGTGTAGGACATGACCCTTCTTGCCACCTGCTTTGAAGGCTTTGAAAATAAAGGTTGCAGGCACTTGTATTTTCCTTACCTTTGACTGGAAAAAATTGTCCTCAGGTGAAAATCTGTTTGGTGGCAAATAGCATCTCCCAAAAAGATTTGCTAATACCAGTACTAAGGTCTCCATTACAGAATCAGGAAATTTAGTTGGATCTATGGAAACAATACACAAAACAATTGTGATCAAAGTGATAACAGTGTTCATCTAAATAAGATCCTATTAAAGGAATACATAAAGATAACGGGACTATCAATCTTGGGTGCATGGGATGCCGGAACTATGGGGACCGGAGGTGAGGAGGAAAAATTGGGCTGAGCTTAGAGCATAGAGACTTTACCCTACCTCAGCTCGAAGGGGCACTATGTTCCTTCCTATTCTTTCACTATGACTAAGTAATTCAATATATTTTTCTCTGATTTTGTCTAAAAATATTGCCTTATTGTCATAGCAGCTGTCCATAAAGCCTACTTAAGGCATATATGGGTGTGGATCACAAGCCAGCCCTTGCTAGATGTAAACCCCTATACCTGGGAGATGAGTGCATCTGATTTTAACTGCATTTTAATGGTGTTTAAAGCATATAGGTCAGTGTAGGACCTGCATATAATGAGGTGCCCTTGACACTGGGATTCAGGGTTAAATGTTTTGATCAAAATATGAACTAATACCTCATGCTTTCAATTTGCTAGATACACACAGATATGCAGTGTAAAGGATAAGCCCTGACAACTGTCTTATTGTTTTGTGTACATATAAGGGCATTTTTATTGCTGGTACCATATACAATATGGGATATACCTAGCGTGGGCTTATTACCATGCAGCTGTTACCATATAGAATATGGGATATACCGAGCACTGGCTTGTTTTTTCTCTAATTCAATATAGGCTTGACATTGCCTTGCAGTCTATTGGAGTTATGCTGAGACGAGCAGTACAAGCAGTGACAGTGATAGAGCCGCAGAGGAGAACAGTGTTGAAGTTGAGATTGGAAGCGACTATTCCTAAGGTGTGGAGTATCAGCTCTAGTGTGATGGTTGAGATACACTGTCTAATATTTATTTGCAACTACTAAGTATATAAAGGACTGAACTTTATTGAGAGATCTGGGGGTAAATGTATCATACCCCGGTTTCTTCAACTCGCAGGAGTTTGGTGAGATGACAGCTAAAATTTAAAGTGGCGCTGTCTTGTAAGGGGAAACTTGCCTTTACAAGGCAGCGCCGCTTTATATTTTAGCTGTCATCTCGCCGAACTCCCGCGAGTTGAAGAAACCGGAGTATGATACATTTAACCCCTGGTCTGGAACTCAGTATTGCAACTATGATGTGAACTGCACCTTACACCTCTGGCACTTAACAATTAACATAATTTTTACACTTGCATATGCAAAGTGTTACTTTTCCCCCTTTGACCCATAGTGCACTGGTATTTAAGACAGACTAAGCTAGACTGGAGAAATCCAGAGCAAGGGGGTGGCACAAGAGTGAGAGCACCTACACCACAAACACATTGGTGAGAAAGGGGATACAGGGATATTACATTAAATTTCTGTTTCACCAAAAATTCATGTCATACTTTTTTTTTTTTATCATCAATCGTTTTTATTGAAATTTTTTTTAAGTAAATGGGGGGTACAGAAGAAAAAAAAAGGGGGGGGGAAGGGGGGGGAGTTCGAACACACCAATATAGCATTTGCAAATTACAGACAGTATACAATTTATAGTATTCAGTTTACTGTGGAACTTTAAACTAACTCACCAGACCTGGCCTAGGTCTTGGAAAACCCGAAATAAACACTCAATCAGGGCGCAACTATTGACAAAGAACCACCAATAGCAGGGGGAGAAGAAGAATTATTTACTGGAGCCCCACCCCCGTCGGTCACGTAGACATGCCATTCAAACCATTTCATCAATGGGGAAGATGGTCTCATTGAATAAGGGACATCTAGTGTTTCCATTTCAAACGCATACTGGACTTTGGTAATTACCTTTGACAGAGAGGGGGGGAGCGGTGCTCTCCATGCCTGGGCTATGGCGGCTCTGGCGGCAATAAGTATATGATTAAACACATAACAGGCCTGTCTCGGGACATGAGGCGGATATACCTGGAGAAGGGCAATCTCGGGGGTCTGAGGAAGATCCAATTTGGTCACTCTCTTAGCTAGGTCAAATACCTGAGCCCAGAAAGAGCGCAAAACCGGGTATGTCCAAAAGATGTGAAGCAAATCCCCAACCAACGAGCATTGTCTCCAGCACAGCTTAGACTGGGAGGGCCACATTTTATGGATTCTAGAGGGGGTCAGGTAAAGTCTATTAACTAGCTTGAAGAACATTTCAGTGTGGTTTAAACATTTGGACATGCGAAAAGCATTTACATAGACTGCCTGCCACTGGTCCTCTGTGAGGGCTATCTGGAGATCTGATTCCCACTGGAGTTGGCTAGAGCACTTGGCTATTGGCTCCGGGGAGGTGAAACCGTACCAAAAGGTGATCCCAGCTCTATTATTTCCTTTCGTAAGTTTCGAGAGGAGCGTGGCTGGGAGGGCCTGTAGGGACAGATTATATCTCGAGAGGGAGGATATCCAGTGTCTGATTTGTAGGTATTTGTAAAAATCTCTCGCAGGTATATGGAATTGGTGTTGGATTTGCATGAAAGACATCAACCCCTGGTCATCAAATAATGATCCTAGGACTACCATGCCATTCGCTATCCACAGCGACAAATTTACATCCGGGATCAATTTAGCCAAAGCACTCAATGACAGGTTCTTAGTGGGAAGAGATATGGCAGATGAGTTCACAATCAGCTTATCACAGGCCCTTAACGAGTCAACAGCTAGCCGGGACAGGGACCCACATGGTGGGCGCCACCGTCTAGGCAGCCAGAGTAGATCCTGCAAGGGGAGATGAGGATTGAGAGCTCTTTCCAAATCTACCCATGGTTTTGTATTGGGGGGGAGAGACCAGTCTCTAAGTTGGGCCAGAAGGCAAGCCATATGATATCTAGCCAGGTCTGGGAGAGCTAGACCACCTTTTTGTCTAGTTAAAGACATACGAACACTAGCTATTCGTGGAGGTTTGTTCTTCCAAATGTATGAGCACATGATAGAGTGTAACTTGTCCAGTATAGGTTTTGGTAAGTGCAATGGTAACGTACGGAACAGATACATTAGCTTCGGCAAAATCATCATCTTAAAGGCCGCCAGCCTACCTAACCAGGAGACCTCGCAACACATCCATGACTTAGTCAAGGTAATTATTAGGGGAATCAGAGCCACAAAGTTAAAGTCTACAATGTGTTTTATCGAGGGAGTAATCTGAATACCCAAATAATGAAGCGCTTCCGACTTCCAGGAGTACGGAAAGAGAGCCCTAAGACTCGACACTTTAGGTGGTGGAAGATTGATAGGTAACGCATCGGATTTAGTTGTATTCAATTTATAGTAAGATACCCCACTAAATTTTTCAAGTATAACATGGAGGGGCGGCAGCGAGGTCTCCGGGTCAGTTACAAATAATAAGATGTCATCTGCAAAAAGACACAGCTTGTGAACAGTCTGGTTGACTGTGACCCCAGGAAAGGACTTGGCCTGTCTAATAGCTTGGGCTAGAGGCTCTATTGCTAAAATGAAAATTAGGGGCGAAAGGGGGCACCCTTGTCTGGTGCCATTCGAAATCTTAAAATGATCAGAGGGAAAACCATTACTGAGTACTCTGGCCGTGGGGTCACTATAAAGGGCCATGATCCCGTTCAAAAATCTATCTTTCAGCCCAAAGCGAAGAAGGACCTGCTGCATAAACCCCCAGTGCAACCTATCGAAGGCCTTTTCTGCGTCGAGGGAGAGAATTACTAGCTCAAGGTGGGACCCATTCATACTTTCGATGATGTTAAGGACTCGTCTTGTATTGTCAGAGGCCTAGCGTCCGCTAACAAACCCCACCTGATCAGGGTGTATGAGCTGTGGGATAAGGTTTTGCAGTCTATTAGCTATGAGCTTGGCATAAATTTTTATATCAGTATTCAACAGGGCAATGGGCCTATAATTTGAGCAACAAGCGGGGTCCTTCCCCGGCTTCGGGATTGTTATCAGCTGAGACTCGAGCATTTCTTTGGGGAAGTGCCCCTGCTCAGTACCATTATTATACACTTGCACAATAATAGGGGCTAAGTCAGACTTGAAAGCACTATAGAGATTATTGGTATAGCCGACTGGGCCTGGGGCTTTATCTTTCGGTGATTTTTTAATAACCTCTTCAACTTAAGACTGTGTCCACGGTGTATCTAAAGCCATGGCTGTTTCAGGATCAAGACTAGGAAGATTAAGGCCCTCCAGGAAGGAATCTATGGCTTTGCTATTTGGCTGGATCGTGGTGGGATCTTCCTTCAGATTATATAGGGTAGCATAGAATTTAGCGAATGTATTAGCTATGTCTTTGGGATTAGAGACTTTTCGATCACCTTCTTCCAATAGATATTTTATTCTGTTCCTAGCCTGACGGCCTCTAAGTTTACGCGCTAACATCCTCCTTGCTCTATTCCCGGCCACGTAGAATTTTTGCTGCAATCTATTTAGGGCTGCTTGGGTCCTAGCCATAAGTAATTTCTTTAGTTGGGCTCTTACCTGAGTAAGTTCCTTTATAATCTCTCTAGATGGGCGGGCCTTATTTTGCTTCTCAAGCACTTGAAGTTTAGCTTCTAACACGTTCTGACAGTGTGCGTTTGCTCTCTTTAATCTAGCCCCGGTCTGGATGGCGACCCCCCGCACTACCGCCTTTAGAGAACACCAAAAGTTAAAAATATTAGTCTCTTCTGGATTATTGGTTTGGCAGAATAAGGAAATAGAGTCCTTTAAAGCCAGTTTCGCCTCTAGCAGGGGAAGCAAATAAGCTGGGAAGCGCCACGGTCTGGGAGGTATATGAGGGCGTGACAGACGCCAGGACCAGAGTAACGGAGCATGGACCGACCACGCCAAAGGCAAAATCTCCAAGCGGATAGACCTTTGTAACGTCCATTTATCTGTTAATATAAGATCTATCCGTGAGTACGAATTATGGACATGGGAGAAATATGTGTAGTCTCTCCCCTCTGGCTCCGAGACCCTCCACATGTCATACAGACCATGCTCTGCCAACAGCTTTGAGAACGCACCTGCCGGACCTAGCTGAGAGGAGGCCGCAGAGGGAGGGACAGATGGAGATCTGTCTATCCTGGGGTCTGCCACTATGTTAAAATCACCCATCGTTATTAGACACCCCTCCTTATGTTTATCTACTTCCTGGAAGACCTCTCTTAAGAAAGGTACCTGGCGAGAATTTGGAGCGTAGAGGGAGGTGAGAGTGACTAAAGTGTCTTCCAGCAGGCCAACTAAAATCAGGTATCTACCCGCTTTGTCTGCTACCCGCTTTTTAAGAGTGAAAGAGATATTAGAGCTGAACAAAATGGCAACTCCATTGCGTTTTAGTGGACCGTTCGCCATATAAATTGTGGGATAGTGATTGTCTCTGAAAGTGGGGGGGGGCAGAGGCTAAAAAGTGAGTCTCCTGTAATGCAACAATATCTGCCCGTTGCTTAAAAAAGGAGGACAGCGCCATACGGCGTTTATTTGGTGAGTTTAAGCCCCGGACATTAAGAGAAAGTAGTTTAACCATCTAGCTTGAGGAGGGTATGGCATTGTCTGTATAACCTGTAACCAAGGTAGATCCCCTCCAAAATCCAGAGAGGGGAGCGAACCACAATTGCAGCCTGAACAGCGGTGTGTTCTTGAGTAGTATCAAAGGCATGTCGGGTAAAAGAGGAAAAAAGGTGGAGAAAAGCAAAAGAGAGAAAATAGGGCAAACTAACCGAAATAATCCAAACCATTGGGTTAGTGTATTTGCTGGAGGGGAAAAAGGAGAAAACCAGCAAAATAAGTAACGGGGGGAGCATGGACTAACGGGGTCCCCACCCACGTACAAATCACCCACTCAAACCCAATAACAACTGTAAACCCAGGTAACATCTAGCATCATAACAAGAGTAATATACAATACCTTAGCTTTCAGAGCGGCATAACAAGGACTGCCACTACATAACGGTATTATCTAATAACATATAAACTGTTGCAACACAACAATAGGAGTCTCTGGAAGGAAAAGCATTTAAGTGGCACAGTAACAATTACAAACCAGACACACAGTACCCCACCTGTGGCTTCCAATCGGTCACCCTATACAGGGAAGTCCTTAAGAGGTAGTCTGTTTTCTTCACTTTCAAACATTAGAAGCTGGGCGAGAAACCAAACAGTCAGGGATAAATCTGCTGCCGAGCATGGGAAATAAACCTCTTATGAAGCACTTCTCGACCAGTCACCTCTCACTCTCGATTTCGGGCCCGGTGCCATCTCGCGCACTGGGATGTCCCAGGATTTCAATAGAGCAATGCCATCTTCTACCGATGTGATCACATGGGAGACATTTTGGCGACGGACTAACAGCTTTACTGGGAAACCCCATCGATACTGGATCTCTTGTTCCCTTAAAGTGCTGGTTACTGCTTGAAAGGATCTGCGTTTGGTTACAGTGGCAGCCGAGAAGTCAGGAAAGAATTGAAGTTCTTTAAGAATCGAGGAACTTTCATCCAGCCTGGCTGCCTGTAGTAAGCAATCTTTGATCTGAAAGAAATGAACCCTGAGGAGGGTGTCACGGGGGAGGGACTCAGGACCAAACCTCAGCCTAGGGAGGCGATGAATACGGTCGATGGTTAAATCGAGATCAGATGCTGCTGGTAAAAGTTGGTGGAATAGATTGGTAACAAACGGCAGAAGCTCAGCTGAGGATATTGTCTCCGGAATCCCTCTTATTTTAATATCGTTACGTCTTGACCGGTCTTCCATATCCGCCGCTTTTTCTTGAGAGGCATTGAACTCCGCTCTCAGTTTTTCGTGCTCTGAGATTAGCTCATTGTGGGAGGCCGCCACTTCCTCAAATTTATCTTCCAGATGGCCTGTCCTTCCTCCCAGTTCGGCAACTTCACGTTGAATATCTGTAATTGAAGACCTCATCTCTGATAGTAATTCTGACTTGAGTGTGGCAAGCATAGATTGCATAGCTTTAATTGTGATAGGGCCATCCGCATCGACATGGGGGGAGAGGACGGAGAAGCACTGTTGGGGCCCTCTATCGCGGACGGTGAGGTAGTTAGCACCGAAGCATTTGCAGGATGTTTGTTTTTCCCCACATTAGAGGAAGAGGAGGCCTGTGATTTAAAGAATTGACCTGGCGGCGGTGATTGGATAGGTTTCACTCTTTTGGGTGCCATGGCGCCTTGCATAGATCATATTATAGACTGAGAAAAGGTAAATGCCAGGCTAAGGGCTTGAAATATTAATTGAGTGCAGGATCCGGGTACAGTTGAGAATACTAGGCGAACCAGCGCCACATGTGAGGGGTGTGCTGCAACATGGTAGGGGACCCAAAAAAGCTCAGTCCAGCATCATATGAAAAAGAGCATAACACTACCCCACTGGTATGATTTGGAGTGAGTGCCAGGTGAGTGGAGATTGTTTACATCAGAAATATCTTCACATGCACATAGAGATAAGTGCTCACAGGTACCTTTAACTGCAGCAGCTATACAACAGCCTCCAGGTCTGCCCCCAGCTCAGCCACTGCCTCCAGGCTTTTCCAGTCTCCAGCTCCAGTTGCCAGCCCAAATACCACTGCTATGGGCCACTTATGAAAGATGAATCCGCTCTTGGGCTATAGTCCCACTCTGCACCAGCCGTTTTAACCGCTGCCCGCGACTGGAAGTCCGGACCCGCAAACCGGAAGTGATGTAACCGGGGGGCCCTGCGCAACTATAGACCGCTGCTGTGTCGGCCTTGCACTCCTGCCGCCGCTGCCGGGCACCGGAGACTCCCAGGAACAGGTAGGACGCTGTGCAGGCACTTCAGGGGCCACTCCTGGGCGACAGATTGCCTGCAGCCTCACTGCCCCACTCAGCCTGACGCTCCGCCGCTCGACAGCGGCCCCAGGTCCGCTTCTCTCGGGGTCACACTGGTCTCTACAGCCTCCCTGCAGAATCCTCCACGTGCTGGCTTAGATTAAGCTGTTTTGACAGCTCCTTTTCCGCTGCTTAGGGAGTAATTGCAGCGGAGCTACCTCCACATACAGCCAGACAGGATGGCGACCAAGCTCCGTCCCCGATGTCATACTTTTTACATGGAAGTCACAGTACTTGCATAATAATTATATTTAAATAATAGTATAAATGTTGTTGAATTCTTAACTCTTTGTTATTCTGTTTTTCTGCAACTTTCTTTAAGGCTAAAGATTTATTCCTTCACAAAGCATCATGTAGAATACACTACAAGCACTGCACATATGATTACTTGTCACATCCTACATTACCTCTGTTTTCTATACAGACTGCAAGATATAATGTACTGTCGAAGTCGTATAATTGGATGAACGAAAGTATATTGGTTTAATATTGGTTTGCCGTGCGATTGCGAAGCGTACGCCACGTAACACATGGCGTGATGCGATCGCACGGTAAAATACGCACGCACACACTCTCATTACAACATTTAGTTATTTATTCATATTCATATTGGTTTCGTTACACTGTAATTTATGAGCACATAATATTTGGTTTATTATTAGTCTATATATATATATAATATGATTATATGTACATTTTAGTGTTATTAAAGGTTTAGGTTATAGGAAAGGTGTCATGCCTGATATCATATTGATCCCCTAATCATCAGCAGCTGTCCGGTGCAGTCGGCGAAGAGATCACACATTGCATACTTTAGTTATTGATATTAGGGAATAATCCTTTGTATGATGCTAGCTATGAAAGGAACAGACCCCCTGGAGAGACAACCCCCACCTTTGGATTCCTTAGATTGGTTTACCCTGGACCCACCCAACGTCTGGACCTATAGAAACAATCTACGTCATCTCTATTGTTCAAGTGTAACACTGTACTGTATATAATCATCGCTGCACACCCCCTGGTTCTCAGTCAACTCTGACACAGTATTCTAACAGATATACTGTCCACCGGGTCCCGTGGGTGCGCAGCGAGCGCATGCGTTAGCATTGGTATGTACATATCTTTTGGTATTGGCTGTACTGTACTTTATCATGATATATTAATGTATTGAATTGTTGACTATTTACATCTGCTAAAATAAATCACTTTGTGCTTTGGAAACACATACAATTGATTGGGCAATGCTTATTTTAAAACGATAAAATTACTTTAATAATTTGGGGGCTCGTGAGTTTAGGAGTTACGTTATCGGCAGGTATGCAACGCTCACGGTATTCGGTTCCTCAATAAAGGGTGGATTGACGGACGCGTCGCATAACAGGAAAGAACGCAATGTGTTTAAGACCTGTGGTTCACTGTGTGTTGCGAAACCGAATGTCCGTTGTTGCATAGACTGAAGGAACGCTAATAAGAATCTAGGGACAAGAAAGAAAAATATTTATTTATAACTGTATTGCATTGCATAGCGTATGTGTATTTCCGGCTGTGCGTACGCGAACTTGCGGTAGATTTTCCACGTGGTTAAACAATCGTTTTGATAGTTATACATGCATAGTATAAATCACTTGTGAAAACCTCTGGGACATTATTACTATTGTTGGGAATTCTTTTATTTTCTGCGCAGAAAAGGTGTATGTCGTGTGATCTGTTGACTTTAAATACACTAAGGTTTTATCTATTGTAAAATAGAGTGTCAGTTGCTGTTTGACGAGGCAGGTGCCCAACTGGTGTACGGTATACAAGGCAGTTATACCGGGGGCGGAAACTGAATAAGTTTTCGCGACGTGCACCCAAGGGTAATCGCATCGTTTACTGATAATTAGTATCTGTAAGCATTGCGATTGCAGTGTAAGAAATATGATGCATACGCAACTGTGTATTGTGACACGTGGGTCAAGATGACCAAAGATTCTGATAGGCCTTTCCCAACAATAGGGAGTTTTAATGCAGAGGTACTAAATAACGTAAAAGATAAAGTACGGTTGATTAAGTCAACGAAAGTGAGAAATGCACATAATGATTGTTTAAAGTCAGGGCAAATGGAAGGTAACACGTGGCAGAGCAGCGAATGCACAGCGGAAGTAAGTGTGGCGAAAAGCACGCGCACAGCGGAAATGAGCGTACCGGAAGTGTGCATTCCGGAAGTGTGGGTTGCGAAGCGTGGCGAACTCAGCGCAAACACGCCCCCGATAAATTCGGTCGGGGCGGATAGTACAGCCAATACCAAAAATGTGAAAACTGTAACTAGTAACTTGTATGTTGTTTTACGTAATGTTAAAAGTAATGTTTCAGGACAAGGAAAGGGAACGGTTCTACCAGAAGGGGCAACGGCTGAAAGTGGTGAGAATAATGTAAAGGTTATCACAGGGGAAGACATCCATTGTACTGCAGCAGCAATTTCAGCAACTAGTTATAGTGAGTTGGTAGGCTTACATCCTGTCTGCACTACAACAGTTTCCAATGGGAAAGCGGACAGAGATAGTGATGTTCCCTTAAAACATGTAGCAAAGCATGATCCATGCACTAGGTCTGAAACATTTTCAATTTTCCCTGATCCTAGGAAAGATTTGACCAAATGTCAGCAGTTTATTAGATATTATGGTAATGTGTACGAGCCAACTAATAACGATTGGCGAGTATTATTGAAGACCTGTCTTCCTCTCAGTACTGATATACAAAAGTTCATTAAGGATTGTATGTTGGAGGAGGATGAATCCATAACTGAGGATGATAATCAGGACAATATTAGACATATAATCACACAGTTGGCCATATATTTTCCAGTGATAGTGGACTGGAGTAAAATTTTTACTATCGAACAAAAGGATAGTGAAAATGCAACAGACTATTTTTGCAGAGCTCTAATAGCAATGGGCAAATATACTGGGGTACCAGACATAAAAAATAATGTACACTACAGAGAGGTTGCTGTTAAAGTTCTAATGGATGGCCTCAAGGAAAATTTGAAAACAAGGGTGCAAACTTCATTACCGAACTGGAGAGGGATCACTGTAAGTGCTCTCAGGGAGTCAGCTATAGGACATGATAGAAGTATGAATAAACAGAAAGAGACACTAAGTGATAGGGTAATGATGGTAAGTATCCCAGCACTAGAGGGACTGCACACCCGACCACCAGCATACAACCCACATAATAAGAATCATAGAATAATTAGGTGTTTCAAGTGTAGCGAAGAAGGCCATTTTGCAAGAGAATGTAAAAAGGAAAAAACACAGAGTGATAGGTTAATGATGGTAAGTATACCAGCATTAGAGGGACTGCACACACGACCACAGTGTAATAACATCTGGGTTAAAGAAAAGAAACAACATGAGTTGAGGAAGTGTTTTCAATGCAATAAAATAGGACACCTAGCAAAACATTGTGCAGACATGACAGGGACGTGCTTCTACTGCCGTAAGAAGGGACACATGAGTAGGAACTGTATAGAGAGAAGAATGGATACCTGGGTTGGAAATCACATAGACATCCACAAAGGAGGCGTACACTTCTCTCAGAGGTTCCCCTACAATTGATTGCACACTCTGTAACAACTAATATTCTGGGGGAGAAATATAGCCGACTCTAGAGTTAATCTGTGGTAAGTATTAAGGTGCAAAATGTAGAAAGAAACTTATTTAAAAGGTCATCTTTGTTGATTTTATTTGTTTGCTTTATGTTGTCACATGTTTGTTTTTCTAAATCGCTGGCCGATGGTAAAGAATGGAAATGTTTGTTTTGTTTGCTGTTTTAAGATAACTATCTTGTTTTTCTTCTAACAGATAAAGGGTACACAGAAGATATATAGACTTAGTGTTTAAAAGGGGTGAGATAGAGAAATAGAAGAATTACTCTTGAAAGACTAATTAACAATAGACAAATGGAACACTCTTTGTTTTAGGCTGCAGTGTCTCATGAAAATTTGTTTGGCTGAGAATCATTATCCAACAATGAAATCTATACATACTTGCTCCAAAATATCGTTTATGTATCTCAGATGAGTCATCAACAGTTAATTTTTACATTTCTATATTATAAGTTAGGAAAGTCCGTTGAAAAGGTATGTAGTCAATGAGATACCGAGTTCTTAATGAACAAATGACGGACGACACTGGATTGCACGGTTAAGACCCCCTAGTCATTCTTGGGAGGGATCATAGTTAAATGAATACAGCCATTTCCCCATAGAGTCAGAGTCCAATCCAGCTGTCATTTTGTTGTAAAAATCTCCCTTTCTGCATGTATGTTTGTATTCAAATCTGTGTATTCCCATCATTCATTGCTTTCTTATTTCTCATTCTTTACACAAACGCTAGTCTCTCTCTCTCTCTCTCTCTCTCTCTGTCTCTGCTCTGGTAGAGATAAAATCAGACACAGTCTCAACAATGGGGCTAAGACATATTTTTATTGTTTTTACATAAGACAAATTCAGAGATACACACACTAGATTGACACGAGTTACAGAAACAGTCAGTGGTTTTGTTTTCATGTGTATAGAAACTGCTGATTTTAAGCAGAAAGGGTCTGTTGTGGAAATACGATTCATGTTTTATAGATTGCATATCTGTTTTGTTTTTTTTGTTTTATGATTCGTGCCTCCAGTACAAAAATGTGCCTTTATATGGAGGCACAAAGGGTGGATAGGAGATTGCTGGAGGTTAGGCATACAGATATGCATCTCTGTATAGAACATTGGAGTAGGATTTTTACCACAAGATACGACATAATGTGAAACCCTAGAAAATGTAGAATTTTCATGTTTTATATTTTTTTCACTGTTAGACAGGCATGCACTGGATACTGTTATATTTGGAGAAGTGTTATAGAAATAGACCCTCTTGCCTTTACCACTTAGTCAAGTAGCTGAATGTGAGGTACTGAGAATGACATACGAGTTGGCAGAGGGAAAATTGATTGATATGCATTTGTCTTCAGCATTTTTCTAGTCTAGGGGGCGATGTTGAGGTGACTGAGAAATCGTTTTATAGCAATACCAGCACATGATTAGGACACTACATAGAGGACTTTATACAGTGACACAGTTACCAACTGAAGTAGCTGCTAGTAAGGTCTACACTTACACACACGACCATACATGGCTGTCACACCAGGGTGAACATAGCTGTCAAATAGACAGCAGGGTTTTATGTGACAGTTAACAAATCTATGTTTTGTTTTGTTTTTTGTTGTATTGTTTTAGTTTTAAAATGTGAACACACACACACACACACATGCACACATACACATATTGGTTAATATATGAAGATTTGTGTTACCTGAGGAATAAACTGTCTGGAAGGTGAAGAGATGTGGTGAGGAGTCTGGTAGACTCTGGAGAGATGGACAAGGTAAACCAGTAGCTCCCAGAGGGTATCTCCCAGTCCCAGAGGAGGCAGGAAATGGTCTGGCTCAGCTGGGTACAGAAGGTATGTGCAAGCTGGTAAGAGTATATTGGGATGCACCAGATATTTCGTCTCAAACTAGTAGGACGTCAACGTCCTATCTTGATTAAGAGAATGTCAGGAAAATTATACCAATAGAGCCATCCCATATCCCTCCTGCTGATGGGTTTTCCTCCAGGTAAAACAAATACACGTCATCCAATTACCACCATGCAGGATCCTCAAGTATACACACGTGTACCAATGAAAAATGTCTGGGTAAAGGTGTATTGAAATGTGTCTAATGTATTACTGTGACATACTCAAAACTTTTGTTATTCAATGTGATAGTCCTAGAGTTATAATAGATGATAGGGGTATTCATGTTATTGATAATAGAGGTATAATGTATGAGTAGTGGTAACAAATCACATACTTTCAATTAGCCATAAACCAGTGTGAACATAAAGTAGTGGTACTCGGTAGAACGAATTGAATAGAATAAGAGTTGGAACTTGATTGAAGTGACTGATAGCTTCGGCCACTAGTCCTTTGCCGCTACCAAAAGATCACTCCTGGGCATACTCCTAACCTGTCAGTTTTTTAAATGTTCTTGACCCCTCGTGAGATGAGATTGTAACTGGGAGGCTAGGTTAGACCTTGAGAGAAGGTAAATAGTGAGACAGCAACCAAGAACGTCCAAAACACTGTTTCCTGAAAAGTCACACTAACTGTCAGGATGTTGGATCGGGAGAGTAAGTTGTGGAACAGAAATTTCTTGGGCTCAGGTTATTTGACAGACAGGTACCAGGTGTAGGCTACCAGCATCACGGCTTCAAGGGTAGCAGAGACACACTGGTGCCCATTCCACCCACTGCAGAGGGGCCAACACTCAGAGAAGGGTCCAAGGGCACTCAGGAGTCTGTTCTGGAAGGCCTCGAATGCAGTTAGTAGCACCTGAGCCAAAGGCTAAGACTGTTGTCCAGCATGAAGTTGTAGTTTTTCCTGTTTTGTGTTCTCTCATTTCATTCACTTCTTAGGACGGTTAATTCTTTTGATTATTAGCAGGTGACAGAGACTGGTTCAGGTAATGATAAGGACGTATTGGGGAGGAAGGAGAAGTTAGTATTATAATCGGTCCAGCCAATTACTCTATTCAATTCAGGGGTAAAGGAAAATTTGGAAACCTCGGAGCTTGGAGAAAGTGCGAGGGGCTATTGTCTGAGTAGCATTGTGTCCGTAAGTACGGTGACCCCATGGTTAAAAAAAAGAGGTACACCCAGCGATGCCAGTCCAGTAATATTCGGACTTGAGAAGGCATCCTTGAGAATGATTATCATTCTTGGGAGGGTAAGGTTTTAGACCAAACAAAGTGCTGGGCGTGCTCTCACGTGCCTCAGTGATTATATCAAGTAGGATAAGTTCTCTTTCCGCTAAATATTCTTGAGGTACCCAAATTATGAGTGGGAGGCCACTAGGGGAAAAGTACAACACCTAGGTCCCTTAGTCTGGAGTCTTCCAATATTAAACCAGAGTATTGGGAGACTGGGAAGAAAGAACAGACAATAGCCCGCCCACAAGTGTTGATGAAAAGAACTGATGACATTATTAGAAGTGTGTATATTAACGCAGGCTGAAGGAGATTGCATATGACCTTATTGATAGACATATGATGATCTATTGATGAACATGAAGTGTTTAAATGTATTCTGAGCTTAAAGACATGCGTTGGACAGAAGAACCTGTTAAACTTGAAGAACTGTAGTAGAGAATTCTGTATAGCTGATACATGTTCTATTGTACCTTGTACCTTTCCAAATAATGTATTAAGTGTTTTATTGCACCCTTGAAGGGCATACAAAAGGTTATCTCCAAGCTCCAGAAATGTACGGTCTTTAGTAAAAGAAGAAATCGTTTAGAGGATTAAGACTCTCTCTTATGATAACTTGTTTAGATATACAAACAGCGTGGTCATACACCAAGGGGGATTTGAATTACATAACAATGAAACGTGGTACTGAGATCCTGCATATAACATCTTTAAGGTGATAGTTTATTGTACTATCAAAGGGTGGACTGTCAAAGTCGTATAATTGGATGAACAAAAGTATATTGGTTTAATATTGGTTTGCCGTGCGATTGCGAAGCGTACGCCACGTAGCACGTGGTGTGATGCGATCGCACGGTAAAATACGCACGCACACACTCTCATTACAACATTTAGTTATTTATTCATATTCATATTGGTTTCGTTACACTGTAATTTATGAGCAGATAATATTTGGTTTATTATTAGTCTATATATATATATATATATATATATATATATAATATTATATGTACATTTAGTGTTATTAAAGGTTTAGTTTATAGGAAAGGTGTCATGCCTGATATCATATTGATCCCCTAATCATCAGCAGCTGTCCGGTGCAGTCGGCGAAGAGATCGCACATTGCATACTTTAGTTATTGATATTAGGGAATAATCCTTTGTATGATGCTGGCTATGAAAGGAGCAGACCCCCTGGAGAGACGACCCCCACCTTTGGATTCCTTAGATTGAATCAACCTATGATCTGTTTACCCTGGACCCACCCAACGTCTGGACCTATAGAAACAATCTACGTCATCTCTATTGTTCAAGTGTAACACTGTACTGTATATAATCATCGCTGCACACCCCCTGGTTCTCAGTCAACTCTGACACAGTATTCTAACAGATATACTGTCCACCGGGTCCCGTGGGTGCGCAGCGAGCGCATGCGATAGCATTGGTATGTACATATCTTTTGGTATTGGCTGTACTGTACTTTATCATGATATAATAATGTATTGAATTGTTGACTATTTACATCTGCTAAAATAAATCACTTTGTGCTTTGGAAACACATACAATTGATTGGGCAATGCTTATTTTAAAACGATAAAATTACTTTAATAGTACCTTCAGGGCATGGTTTACACAGCTGGTGAAATAGACCTTTTTCTAGAAAGCTGACAAACACCAAATTTGATGGCTCGTGGTGATGTAAATTGGCAACCAGTCCAGTAAATGCAGTAGGATTGCAGTCTTGATCCAAGTATCCCTACAATAAGATGGATTATTGTAATACATCTTCACAAATACTACTATTTTTTTAAAAAAGTGAATATTTTGCTCCATTGCATACTACAGGCAAGCATGAAAGAAGTTGAATTTCTGTAATTGAGCCTCATATGATAAGAAATACACTACATGCTGTAAAAATTTCAGTATATCAAATCGTTTTTTTACATTTTTAAATCAATATTCAAAAGACCAATAAACTTTGCATGTCTTCCCCTCCAAAACAGGATCCAGAATAACTGTTGTGAAAAGGCTGGCAAGTAGTATCATTTCAAACTCCCATATTCAATAAAAAATTGTAAGGGCAACACAGCATGAAAGCAGTCTCTCGCTCTCCCACTATGCCAGTCATTCATTTTCATTTAAAGTTACTCTTACTTACACTACCTTTTTCTTACTCTCCTTTAAGCACTCTCTCTGGCGTAACTCCCTCCTTCTTATGCCCTTTCTCCCTGTTACTCACTCTCCTTTTAACACTTTTTCTGATGTTTCTCCATCTAAAACTTTTTCATTGAGCAACATGACTTGTGCTGCACTGTGTTTGGAGAGCAAAGACATGACTATATATTGAGACTGATCAATAAATCTATATAATCTAGATCAATAAATCTAATATGCAACAAAAATGCCAATTCTTTTAATCAGTGGTAACAGTACATGCTATCACTACATCTGTTTTTGAGTTATCAAAGTTTCATGTCCAAGGACATTTGTTTTCCTTTAAGCCACAGAATCTTGAGCTGGGAGAGACTGAACTACAGCAAGTTGGTTGACCTACGAGATAGAAGTTATGCAGAAAACTCCACCACTATGCACACAAGCAAGCAGGGGTTTTATAAATAAAATACAACTTTTCTATTCTATAGCAATGATTAAAAGCCTGGAAGCATAACAGCAGCAAGCAGTAGACACAGAAGAAGGGCGATAAACAAATAAAATAAACGAAACTGCAACTTGTGAATAGTCATCAACAACATCATCATCAACATTTATTTATATAGCGCCAGCAAATTCCGTAGAGCTTTACAATTGGGAACAAACATTAATAAGACAATACTGGGTAATACATACAGACAGAGAGGTAAGAGAACCCTGCTCGAAAGCTTACAATCTATAGGACAATTGGAGTTAGAAACACAAGGACATGTGCTACATCATATTGCACAATGGACCAGTCAGACTGCAAAGGTAAAATTATTGAGTGGGCCATGTGTGTTGCAATGTTGGTCAGAAGGTTATTGCCTTGCGTTAGCAGTGTAGAGGATGGTAATAGGGTAATCTAGGGAAATTAAGATGATGGTTGAGGAATATCATAACCTTGTCTGAAGAAGTGGGTTTTCAGTGAACGCTTGAAGGTTTGAAGACTAGAGGAAAGTCTTACTGTGCGTGGGAGGGAATTCCACAAAGTAGGTGCAGCCCAGAAAAAATCCTGTAACCGAGAATATATAATATATATATAATAAAAAGTTATTTGTTTTTCTTCTCCAGGTACATCACTAATCACGATCACTAGTGATGACAGTCTCAGTGATGACAGTGATCTGATGAATTGCAATTCATTTCAAAGTCCCTCTTTGCTGTGACAATGAACTTTATCCCAAAAACAACATTTCCACTGCATTTCAAACCTGCCACAAAAGGACCAGCTGACATCAGGTGAGTGATTTTCTTGTTAATACAGGTGAGAGTGTTGACGAGGACAAGGCTGGAGATCACTCTGTCATGCTGATTGAGTTAGAATAACAGACTGGAAGCTTTAAAAGTAGGGTGGTGCTTGTAATCATTGTTCTTCCTCTGTTAACCATGGTTACATGCAAGGAAACATGTGCAGCCATCATTGCTGTGTACAAAAAGGGCTTCACAGGCAAGGATACTGCTGCTAGTAATATTGCACTTAAATCAACCATTTATTGGATCATCAAAAACTTTAAGGAGAGAGGTTCAATAGTTGTGAAGAAGGCTTCAAGGCACCCAAGAAAGTCCAGCAAACGCAAGGACCGTCTCCTAAAGTTGATTCAGCTGCCGGTTTGGGGCACCACCAGTGCAGAGCTTGCTCAGGAATGGCAGCAGGCAGGTGTGAATGCATCTGCTTTTGCACGCTCAGTTAGGCGAAGACTTTTGGAGGATGGCCTGGTATCAAGAAGGCCATCAAAGAAGCCACTTCTCTCCAGGAAAAACATCAGAGACAGACTTCTATTCTGCAAAAGGTACAGGGATTGGACTGCTGAGGACTTGGGTAAAGTAATTTCCTCTGATGAATCCCCTTTCAGATTGTTTGCAGCATCTGGAAAAACTCTTGTCCGGAGAAGAAAGGGTGAGCGCTACCATCAGTCATGTGACATGCCAACAGTATAGCATCCTGAGACCATTCATGTGTGGGGTTGCTTCTCAGCTAAGGGAGTGGGCTTACTCACAATTTTGCCTAAGAGCACAGCCATGAATAAAGATTAGTACCAAAACATCTTTCAAGAACAACTTCTCTCAACCATCCAAGAACAGTTTGGTGATGAGCAATGCTTTTTTCAGCATAATGGAGCACCTTGCCACAAGGCAAAAGTGATAACTAAGTGGCTCAGGGATCAAAACATCAAAATTTTGGGTCCATGGCCAGGAAACTCCCCGGACATTAATCCCATTGAGAATTTGTGGTCAATCCTCAAATTGAGAAACAAAAACCCACAAATTCTGAATTAGGCATAAATGGGCAGCCATCAGTCAGTATGTGGCCCAGAAATTGATTGACAGCATGCCAGAGCGAATTGCAGAGGTCTTCAAAGAGAAGGGTCAACACTGCAACTATTGACTCTTTGCATAAACTTAATGTAATTGTCAATAAAACCTTTGACGCTTATGAAATGCTTGTAAATTTACTTCAGTATACCATAGCAACATCTGACAAAAAAAGGGCATTGGGACAGCGAAGAGTATTGGCTGGGGGGGGGGGGGGCGCCAGAAGTGGCTGGGATTACGCCAGAGGTGGGTACTGCTACAGTGGTGGTTAGTGCCACAGAGGTGGCTTGGGCTTGAAGGGTGGCTTGGGTGACAGAAGTGGTTTGGAAATAAGAGGTTGGTAGTGAAAAATTGTGCTTGGACAAAAAGTGGTTTGGGCTAAAAGACTGCAATTAGGCTGGAGAGGATAGTGGAGCAGTATTAAAAAATTGAGAATTATAGGCATGATAAAATGATGCTTGATGCATAATTCTGCAATTATCTGTGTATGACTGGGTAGGCGTTGTCATGCCTCAAATTGCCTTGATGTGGATGATTATTGTAATTAATTAACAGGTGAGTCAGCCATCTTAAATATGGTATTGACAGGATCCCTGAATGACGTGCCTATGGCCATACGTGCATTGAGAACCAATCAGTGAGCAGGATGTTGAAACGTGTCATTCGCTTGTAAACATGCAGCCTGTCACCTTCTCTCATGCCAAACTGCGGGTCTTACCTGCAACAATGGATCATTGTTTTTGACCTGCAGTTCTGTATGTCATGAATCGATGCCTACAGGGCAGTTCGAAGGCGCTTTAGAATTTGGCTATAGGTGCAGCATTGCGCAGATTCAGCAGCAGTAGAGCATTCTGCGGAGGAGACAGCACGAGCTCCTCGCAGATTTGAGGGCTGAGATTGATAGGCCTCTATTAATTGTGCTTTTTAATATTAACAAAAATTATATTCCTGTTATATCTGTCCCATTATTATTATCGTTTATTTGTTAGGCGCCACAAGGTTTCCGCAGCGCCGTACACAGCACAAACAGTACACTATACAGGGTAAAACAGTACAGAACAATAAACACAAAGTACCAGAACTTCAGAAACTCCAGGCAAGCAAATACTGTAAAGACGGAGCGGAAGAACAGGTATGGAGACAGGAGGGGAGAGGGGCCCTGCTCATACGCGCTTACATCCTAGGGGAGAGTAAACAAAATCAGCCACAAAAGGGAGCCAGTGAAGCAAAGGGGAGAGTAAAAAGGAGCCAGGGGAGAAACAAAAGAGGTGAGAGGTTAAGTGGATGGTTGGCAGGCCTTAAGGAACAGGTGAGTTTTAAGTGCCCGCTTGAAGGAGCACAGATTGGGTGAGAGACGGATAGAGCGAGGGAGGTCGTTCCAGTGAATGGGGGCAGCTCGGGAGAAGTCTTGTATTCTAGAGTGGGAAGAGGTGATCAGAGTGGAGGAGAGGCGGCGATCATTGGCCGAGCGCAGGGAGCGGGCGGGAGTGTGAATGGAGAGGAGGTTACACAGCAAGATGACTTCTTATAAACTTCATTGCACAAAGTACACCACGTACTAAGTAATAGTGTTGGATCTGATTCACTATGTGATTAATATACACCTCCCAGGTCATGTCAATATCAAAGTGGGTTATGTGTGTTATTGGATATTTCACACAACCTGTTATCAATCGGGGTGCTTGTGGAAGAAAGCAAGTATCTGGATATTTGAATGTAATATAATTGTTAAAATTTGTTTGGCCAGCATAAAATTGTTGTCCTCTGAAACACTCTCTTTCCAAAATGTGATTTACCATAGACTTGGTTACCCATTTCCATTCAAGAGGTGTCTGATATCATGGTTATAACAATTTTGGGAGGAAAACAAACTCCCTCACGCACAATATATACCTGCATGTGCCTCCAAAAAATCATATCCCTCAGGCTACTACTATGTTCAGCATAACATGAACCTTTGCCCAGATTTTCACTTAATGTACCAATCTACTGAGCTTGCAAAATGTGTGAACAAAGTGCACCCATAGAACTAGCATATGTGTGAGCAATGTAGCAAGAGTGCAATATTTTAAATATTTGTGTGTTTTTTTTCAGCTGACGGAGAGCTGCTCCAGCCTTCAAGTACCCAAGCCCCAGTTAGACTACGTCAGGCTTCATTATCCCAGCTCCACAATCCACATCCCCTGTCCCCATTTATCTTACATGAAATTAAATTAGAAGAAAAAAAATGTAAAGATATAAAAAAAAGTTTTTTTTAAAAAAATAAATAAAATATACTTAATTTATTAAAATTACTTTACCATTTTTTTTACATGTTTAAAAGTTGAAATAAATATTCTGGTTAGTTGTTTCTAAAATCTGGTTTGTATTTGAATAATGTTTTATTTATATAAATAAAATGTGTATTAAGGTTAGGTAACCACAAGTGGCACATAAAGCCCACTGTCATCTGTAGTGCACCAATGAAACATTTAAATAAAACAGACACAAGTGTAACCTATTTTTAATTTAAATAAAAACACTCCGTTGCAAAAGAAAAATGCTAAACTAGCTTCCAAGATCTCTGCTGCAAGTGATTTCAAGCATCAATGGTTCTATTTATAACAGGCTGCCAATACAACTGCATAGCGTACTCAAACTTACCTGTGTCCATGAAGTACCTAGCGGACCAAACACTTACGCAGACAGACGCAGTAATATGACATGCCAGCTTTTACGTCACATAAATGATTACCGAATTCATGTGGCAACATATCTTGAGATCCGTACCTTGATGAATTTGGTCATGCGCAAAGCCTAAATACATGCATTTTAAACCAAACGCAGGTTGCAAACAGTATGTGTGCCTTGATGAATCAGGCTCTTAGATATTTAGAGAAATTACAGAGGACATAAACGAATACTTTGACATCAACTCCTCTCCTGATATGTCTCCTGGTATCCCCTGGGAGGCCCATGAAGTCACCATTCGAGGTATATTTATCAGTATATTTGCCAAATCTCGACCCTGGACACTCGATTGTCCTCTCTCCTAACCCAACATAAAATGTCCCTCTCCTCTGATATCCTCAGTGAGATAGATACAATTAAAGAACAGATTAATGCCTTACTCTTCAGACGTGTAGCTGACATACTTAGGTAATAAAAGACTACGCACTCTGATTGGAGAGATCAGATGGGGATGCCACGACCCTTCCACTATGATCCCACGGATTTTATTAGGGAATTCAGTAATTATTATGAATCTTTGTATAACTTAACTCCCTCTTTTTCCCCCGATGCCTCTTAGACCAAGCTCATAGATGATTACTTACAAACTAGACTCTATCCAGAGAATAATTTGTTCTTAAATGCCGATATCTTATTAGAAGAATCCCAAAAGGCCATAAGAACGTTGATAGCATCCTCTGCCCCAGGCCCAGATGGTTTCACCCCTCAATACTATACAAAAATCTCTGCAGTCTTGGTACCTCAAGAGCTGAGCCTTTTAATGGGATTTTAAGGGGGCAGCTTTTGACTCTGCCACCACTCGTGCCAACATTGTGGTCATCCCTAAACCCGGTAAAGACCCTATTTATTGCTCCAATTATAGACCCCTCTTATTGCTCAATTTTGATTTAAAAATCTTTCCAAAGATTCTGGCTAACAGATTGAGCGTCATTCTCCCCTCTTTAATTCTCCCCGACCAAGACGGATTTGAAAGTGTTCAATTGGAGCTTTTGGCCTTTCATGTTCCGTTCCCTTTCCCACAATTGGTTTCTTTGGTAAATTCCTCTCTGCGTTGCCCCACTCTCCCTCTGCTGCCGTTCAGGTAAATGAAGTAGTCTCCAATCTATTTATCATAAATAATGGCACAAGGCAAGGCTGTCCCCTTTCCCCCCTTATCTTCGCTCTAGTCATTGAGCTGCTGGAGCAAAGTATTCACAATGATAAGGATGTCTTCAGTATTAAGCCTGGTAACTCTTGTTCATTAAGGAACTTAGGCACGAAATTGAGTAAGTTTTCTTACTTAAGTTTTCTGGACAAAACCATGTTACAATGCAAGAGGTGCAAATTAGTTTATTATTTTGCACACAAGTTAAATACTGGCTGTTTTTTCATGTAGCACACAAACACTTGATAGCTTATTTGTACACGGAAATCTCCCCTCTTCAGCAAAAAATGCCTGGGAATCTCAATGTCACTCACCGGACCGTGAGTGCCTCTTCCCGGACATTTAGGAACCGTGGCCGTCCTCCATCCTGAGGGTCTGCGCATGCGCAGCCCTTTCCTATACTTCAGTGTATGTTCCTTTAACTTAATTGGCAGATCAGGCAACCTCCCTATATTAAGCACCTGTGGTCAACACCACGTTGCCTGATCTTGGAGTCTCATTCCTCATGAGTCTCTGAAGGTGTTCCTGTATTACTCGTGTATTCAGCCCTGCTGATTCCTGTGGTTTCCTAACCACTTCTATCTCTGTGGTTCCATACCACTTCTACCATCAACTGTATCATCATTACTGTTTGCTCATTGCTATCCGCTGCCTCCGTGCACTCCAGCTTTTACCTCATTCACTTGCTTCTCATCAAGACTGCCAGCTGACTACTATCCGCTGCCTCTGTGCACTACAGTCTCCTGCTTGCAACTTGCCTGTGTTTAACATCGTGACTGCCAGCTGACTACTATCCGCTGCCTCTGTGCACTACAGTCTCCGGCTTGCAACTCGCCTGTGTTCAACATCGTGACTGCCAGCTGATTACTATCCGCTGCCTCTGTGCACTACAGTCTCCTGCTTGCAACTCGCCTGTGTTCAACATCGTGACTGCCAGCTGACTACTATCCGCTGCCGCTGTGCACTACAGTCTCCTGCTTGCAACTCGCCTGTGTTCAACATCGTGACTGCCAGCTGATTGCTACCCGCTGCCTCCGTGCACTACACTCTCATCTCATCTTTGCTGTGGCTTCCTCGAGACTGCCGCTTTTCATTATCATCTGCTACACTTCGTGATCATCTGCTCCTGCCCTGCGCTGCACTCCTGTTTCCCATCGCTGTTGGTTCCCGTGGTTGCTACTGGTTACCTCCGTGTGCCGCTGAGTCCTGCCGCTGTGGTCAGCGCTATCGTCCATCTCCTGCTGATCCACTCTCCACGCCTTCACGTGTTCCACTGGTCTCTACCCTCCTGTCAGCATTGGATTTGTATCTCTTCTACTACCCTCTGCTGGATCATCTCCATTCTCCTGGGTTTCCTATAAGTCCAGTTCCACCTGTTGCTGACTCCTGTGGATTCGTGTCCCTGTCGGTCTACTCACCTGTGCGCTGCACCTGCTGACCGCTGCTTCACCTATCCAGGGACTTCCTATCCAGTCGGCCTCCAGCCGCTCAGGTACCGCTGCAATCCCATCTGACTGCTACTGCTGAACCACGGTATGCATACTTCTCATTGACTGTGCTGTGTATTGCATACCTTGCTGGACTGTGTTTGGTTCTCTCTGGAGTCTGCTATCCGCTGAGTCTATTGCCATCATTGACTGTGTTATCATTGTGCTGGACTACTTCAAGAGACTTTCTAGATTGCAGACCTGCTCAGTCATTTATATATATATATATCTATATTGTGCATATTACTGTGGATCGTGTATAAGGTGCCTGTGTATATCCTGTGTTGCAGTCTTCCCCTGTGCACCTCCTCACATATATATTCAGTGGTACAACTTGCTGATGTCAGACCACTGATCCCTGTTTCCGGTATCACCTGTTCCATCATTCTCTCACATAGCAGTGGTACAACCTGCTACCGCAGACCACTGACTACCTGGATACCTCCACTTGGATTCCATTCCTTCACTTAGACAGCGGTACAACTTGCTACCCGCAGACCGCGGACTCTCATCACCCCCTTGTTTCTGTTGGACATCCCTCCTCACTATAGCAGTGGTACAACTTGCTATCGCAGACCACTGACTACCTTCACGTGTCCTTGTCCATACAGTTCCTTGTTTATCATTACCTCATTTCCAGTGTTGCTAGTCATAGACTTTCCTGAGCATCTCATCGGCCATCATTTCATGTTCCGTGATCACCCAGCTACCAGAGTACCCTATTACCATCTACATTGCTCTGGTAAGCCTACCATCTGGTGATCCCTGGGTAAAGACTCCTAGTGCCCGTGACAGTAAGATCAGGCCATGACAGACCCAGATGTGGAACCTACCGCCAAAGAGATGCTGCAACATCTGGTTAGCCGTGTGGAGCAACAGGATGCCCGCCAACAGCTGTTACTTCAGTGTTATCAGTCATTAACCTCCCAAGGAACATCTGGACAGACTGTGACAGCTACTACTGAAGCTCCTGTGCTTTCCTCCGTTTCCCCATTGCCATCCCAGGTGTCTATAGCTTCCACGCTTCACCTGCCTACTCCGTCAAAGTACGATGGAGACCCCAAAACTTGTAGGGGTTTCCTTAACCAATGTTCAGTCCATTTTGAGCTCCAACCTCAAAATTTTTCTACCCATCGTTCCAGAGTGGCCTATCTTATCTCTTTGTTTTCAGGACAAGCCCTGGCTTGGGCCTCCCCTCTGTGGGAGAGGAACGATCCAATATTACAAGATAGTGCCAAATTCATTTCTACATTCCGAAGTGTGTTCGATGAACCAGGTCGTGTGACCTCCGCTGCTTCCAGTATCCTCCGTCTGCGACAAGGATCTCATACTGTAGGCCAGTACGTCATTCAATTTAGGATCCTAGCCTCTGAACTTCAGTGGAGCACTGAAGCCCTGGTTGCCGCCTTCTGGCAGGGGCTTTCCGATAAAATTAAAGATGCACTGACTACCCAAGAGCTTCCTTCGTCACTTGAAGATTTGATCTCTCTATGCCATCGTGTTGATATGAGATTTCGTGAAAGAGAGGCTGAGAAAACGACTTCTGCTAAAACACCTTTTCGCTCTAACCCTCAGTTTCGTCCAGTGTCACCCGCTGTGATTCCCATGGAGATAGGACGTTCCAAGTTATCTTCTGAGGAGAGGAAACGAAGAGTCAAGAATAGACTCTGTATCTATTGTGCTGATTCCACTCATGTCCTCAGCTCCTGCCCTAAGAGATCGGGAAATGCCAGGCCCTAACTAGTTCTGGAGAGGTGAAGTTAGGGTCCCTGGAGTCCTCTCCATCGTCTATGAAATCTAAAGTCTGCGCTTTTGATGTGACTATTTCCTTTGCTACCAAGACCTTTGAGTCACAGGCATTGATTGATTCCGGAGCAGCAGGAAATTTTATTTCCAAATCGTTAGTTAATCAATGGTCTCTACCAATGATTACCTTAAAAACTCCCATTACTGTGACGGCTATTGATGGATCACGTCTCATCAACGGTCTCATCACCCAGAGTACGTCTCCAGTAACCCTTCAGATTGGTGCTCTGCATCATGAAGAGATATCGTTTTTAATTCTTCCTGTTACGACAAGTCCGATTGTCCTAGGCCTTCCATGGCTTCAGTGTCACTCTCCCCAGATTGACTGGCGCACCCCTCAAGTCACGTCTTGGGGGCCTGAATGTCACCATCATTGCCTTTCCCAAGTCATTCCTCTCAAGGTACAGCAAGCTTCCATCTCAGCTATTTCACCGGGACTCCCTCCTCAATATGCTTCATTTACCGATGTTTTTGATAAAGCTCAGTCTGAACGTCTTCCTCCTCATCGTTCTTGGGATTGTCCGATTGATCTTCTTCCTGGCAAGACTCCTCCCAGGGGCCGGGTCTATCCACTCTCGTTACCTGAAACTCAAGCTACATCTGAATATATACGGGAGAACCTCCAGCGTGGGTTCATTCGACCTTCCACCTCGCCCGCTGGAGCTGGGTTCTTCTTTGTCAAAAAGAAGGATGGATCATTACGCCCTTGTATAGATTTTCGTGGACTCAATGCCATTACTATCAAGAATCGGTATCCCATTCCGTTGATCACTGAGCTATTTGACCGCATCAAGGGAGCCCGTATTTTTACTAAGTTGGATCTTCGTGGTGCCTACAATTTAATCAGAATTCGTTCCGGTGACGAATGGAAGACGGCGTTTAACACCAGAGACGGGCATTACGAATATCTGGTAATGCCTTTCGGGCTATGTAATGCCCCCGCTGTTTTTCAGGGCTTCATCAATGAGATTTTCCGGGACTTATTATATGTATGTGTCGTCGTCTATCTGGACGACATATTGATTTTTTCACAGGACCTGCCTTCTCACCACCAACATGTGGCAGTAGTCCTCTCCAGGCTACGGAAAAATTCATTGTTCTGTAAATTAGAAAAATGTTCATTCGAATTACCCCAGATTCCATTCTTGGGGTATATTGTTTCCGGAATTGGTCTGAAGATGGATCCTGACAAAGTAAATGCTGTACTACATTGGCCCCAGCCAACTACTCTTCGTGCCATCCAGCGGTTTTTAGGTTTTGCCAATTACTATAGACGCTTCATTCAAGACTTTTCTTCCATTGCATCTCCTATTGTGGCCCTGACTCGAAAAGGGGCTAATCCTAAGCAATGGTCTACTGAGGCTATTCAAGCCTTTCAAACATTAAAAGAGTCCTTCTCTTCGGCTCCAATCCTTCGTCAGCCTGATGTGACACTCCCTTTTTTTCTAGAAGTAGATGCCTCTAATGTGGGCTTAGGAGCTATTCTCTCCCAACGCTCGGAACAGCAAAAATTCCACCCTTGTGCCTTCTATTCTCGGGGTCTCCTACCCGCAGAGAAGAATTATACCATCGGAGACAAGGAATTACTGGCTATCAAAGCCGCATTAGAGGAATGGAGATACTTGTTGGAGGGAGCTCGCCATCCGGTGACGATCTTCACGGATCATAAGAACTTGTCATATCTCCAGTCTGCCCAATGCTTGAACCCTCGTCAAGCAAGATGGTCTCTTTTCTTTTCCCGTTTTGAATTAATAATTACCTTCAAACCAGCTGCCAAAAACAAAAAAGCTGATGCCTTATCTAGAGCCTTTGTTACGTCCTCTGATATAGAAGAGGTTTCCAACCATACCATTCTAGACCCCAAATGTATCTCACTGGCTGCTTCATCCACCAAAACGCTACCATTTGGGAAAACCCTCGTGCCTCCTACTCTAAGGAAGAAAATCCTTTCGTGGTTCCATGCCTCTCGTTTTTCTGGACACGCCGGTGAACATAAGACTTTTGAGATCCTCTCTCGAAGTTACTGGTGGCCTTCAATGAGGAGAGACGTCAAAGAGTTCATTGCTTCCTGTGAATTATGTTCGCAATTCAAATCCTCCCGCAGAACCCCAGCAGGGTTGCTGCGACCACTACCCATTCCGTCCAAACCATGGACCCATATTAGTATGGATTTCGTTACTGACTTACCACCTAGTAAGAACCATAACACTATTTGGGTGGTAGTGGACAGATTTTCGAAGATGGCTCATTTCATCCCTCTGTCTGGTTTGCCTTCCTCGTCTATCCTGGCTGAACATTTCATTAAGGAAATCTTCCGTATCCACGGATGTCCATCTGAGATTGTCTCTGATAGAGGAGTACAATTCGTGTCCAGATTCTGGCGAGCCCTTTGTAAAACCTTGGGCATACGATTAGCACTCTCATCTTCTTACCATCCACAATCCAATGGACAAACCGAACGTGTCAATCAAGATCTTGAGACTTTTATAAGGATATTTTCTTCAGCCAATCAAGACAACTGGGTAGAGTTACTCCCTTGGGCTGAGTTCGCCCATAACAACATGTACCATGAGTCATCATCCAAAACTCCATTCTTTGTGGTCTACGGTCACCATCCGTCTTTTCCGGAATTTCCTGCCCTCCCGCCCACCCAAGTTCCTGCGGTGGAAACGGTTTGTCAGACCTTTAAAAATATCTGGTCTCAGGTCAGAACCTGTTTAAAGAAGACATCTGTCAAATATAAATCTTTCGCTGATAAGAAGAGGCGGGCTATTCCACCACTGAAAATTGGAGATCGTGTTTGGTTATCCACAAAAAATATTCGTTTGAAGGTTCCATCCATGAAATTCGCCCCTCGTTTTATTGGTCCTTATAGGATCATTCAAGTTATCAATCCAGTATGTGTGAAACTCCTTCTTCCTAAGAGTCTTCGGATTTCTAATGCCTTCCATGTATCTTTGCTCAAACCTCTTATTATCAACCGTTTTTCAACTCCTCCCTCAGCTCCGCAGCCAGTTCAAGTTCATCAGGAGGAGGATTTTGAGATTACCGAGGTACTAGACGCAAAAATTTCGCGAGGAGTCCTCCGTTTCCTCGTTCATTGGAAGGGCTTTGGTCCTGAGGAGCGCTCTTGGATCAAAGCTGAAGATCTTAATGCTCCTGCCCTTTTGAAGAAGTTTTATTCCAAAAATCCGGACAAGCCCGGTTCCAGGCGTTCTGTGCCCACCTTTAAAAGGGGGGGTACTGTCACTCACCGGACCGTGAGTGCCTCTTCCCGGACATTTAGGAACCGTGGCCGTCCTCCATCCTGAGGGTCTGCGCATGCGCAGCCCTTTCCTATACTTCAGTGTATGTTCCTTTAACTTAATTGGCAGATCAGGCAACCTCCCTATATTAAGCACCTGTGGTCAACACCACGTTGCCTGATCTTGGAGTCTCATTCCTCATGAGTCTCTGAAGGTGTTCCTGTATTACTCGTGTATTCAGCCCTGCTGATTCCTGTGGTTTCCTAACCACTTCTATCTCTGTGGTTCCATACCACTTCTACCATCAACTGTATCATCATTACTGTTTGCTCATTGCTATCCGCTGCCTCCGTGCACTCCAGCTTTTACCTCATTCACTTGCTTCTCATCAAGACTGCCAGCTGACTACTATCCGCTGCCTCTGTGCACTACAGTCTCCTGCTTGCAACTTGCCTGTGTTTAACATCGTGACTGCCAGCTGACTACTATCCGCTGCCTCTGTGCACTACAGTCTCCGGCTTGCAACTCGCCTGTGTTCAACATCGTGACTGCCAGCTGATTACTATCCGCTGCCTCTGTGCACTACAGTCTCCTGCTTGCAACTCGCCTGTGTTCAACATCGTGACTGCCAGCTGACTACTATCCGCTGCCGCTGTGCACTACAGTCTCCTGCTTGCAACTCGCCTGTGTTCAACATCGTGACTGCCAGCTGATTGCTACCCGCTGCCTCCGTGCACTACACTCTCATCTCATCTTTGCTGTGGCTTCCTCGAGACTGCCGCTTTTCATTATCATCTGCTACACTTCGTGATCATCTGCTCCTGCCCTGCGCTGCACTCCTGTTTCCCATCGCTGTTGGTTCCCGTGGTTGCTACTGGTTACCTCCGTGTGCCGCTGAGTCCTGCCGCTGTGGTCAGCGCTATCGTCCATCTCCTGCTGATCCACTCTCCACGCCTTCACGTGTTCCACTGGTCTCTACCCTCCTGTCAGCATTGGATTTGTATCTCTTCTACTACCCTCTGCTGGATCATCTCCATTCTCCTGGGTTTCCTATAAGTCCAGTTCCACCTGTTGCTGACTCCTGTGGATTCGTGTCCCTGTCGGTCTACTCACCTGTGCGCTGCACCTGCTGACCGCTGCTTCACCTATCCAGGGACTTCCTATCCAGTCGGCCTCCAGCCGCTCAGGTACCGCTGCAATCCCATCTGACTGCTACTGCTGAACCACGGTATGCATACTTCTCATTGACTGTGCTGTGTATTGCATACCTTGCTGGACTGTGTTTGGTTCTCTCTGGAGTCTGCTATCCGCTGAGTCTATTGCCATCATTGACTGTGTTATCATTGTGCTGGACTACTTCAAGAGACTTTCTAGATTGCAGACCTGCTCAGTCATTTATATATATATATATCTATATTGTGCATATTACTGTGGATCGTGTATAAGGTGCCTGTGTATATCCTGTGTTGCAGTCTTCCCCTGTGCACCTCCTCACATATATATTCAGTGGTACAACTTGCTGATGTCAGACCACTGATCCCTGTTTCCGGTATCACCTGTTCCATCATTCTCTCACATAGCAGTGGTACAACCTGCTACCGCAGACCACTGACTACCTGGATACCTCCACTTGGATTCCATTCCTTCACTTAGACAGCGGTACAACTTGCTACCCGCAGACCGCGGACTCTCATCACCCCCTTGTTTCTGTTGGACATCCCTCCTCACTATAGCAGTGGTACAACTTGCTATCGCAGACCACTGACTACCTTCACGTGTCCTTGTCCATACAGTTCCTTGTTTATCATTACCTCATTTCCAGTGTTGCTAGTCATAGACTTTCCTGAGCATCTCATCGGCCATCATTTCATGTTCCGTGATCACCCAGCTACCAGAGTACCCTATTACCATCTACATTGCTCTGGTAAGCCTACCATCTGGTGATCCCTGGGTAAAGACTCCTAGTGCCCGTGACACTCAATTTCCTTTCAGATGGTGTCTGTTGTATTTGGTGTCTATCTCACTAAATCCTAACATAAACTAAATCAAGCTAAATATCCCCAACTCCTGTCCAACATTAAGAATGATCTAATCACCTGGCACCAAAAACATATCTTGGGTCGGATGCATAAATGCAGTTAAAATTAATATCTTCCTTAAACTCCTTTATCTTTACCAAGCCCTCCCCATCCACATCCCTCCACAAAACTTAAAATTTATTTAACACACTACCTTCACCTCAATGTGGTCCAAAAAACAAACGCCACCGCTCCGTTTAAAAAATCCTGCAACGGCTCTCCCATGGTGTTGTCCTAGCTGTTCTTAATCTTAAAAGATATTATCCAGCGGCACAACTTGTCCAATGTGTCCAATGGAATGTGGTCATCCCAATTAAATTGTGGATCTTTTTAAAAGACAAATCTCTTAATCTGCCTACCCTGTCTTCCCTTCTGTGTCTATCCCTGTCCCATAGTCCTGCATCAGCGAAATCTCATCCAGTGGTGACGCTTACCCTCTCTTCTTGGGACAGCGCTAACAAGGTTTACGAATTGGCTCCACTCGTTCCCATCTTTGGCAACCCAGCTTTTACCCTGGGTCTTGCTCCCTCTTTCTCTTCCGTGTGGCAGGCAGATGGTATCAGATTCTTTAGTGACATAACCAGGTACTCCCTTGTTCCTCCAATTTTCAGACATTCAGTCTTTGTTGAATGTGTCACACAAACACTTTGTTAAATGTTTGCAACTTTGAAATTTTCACTCGTCTCAACTCCCTTGTACTTAACAGACCCTTCTCCTCTTTTGAAATGCTTTGTATGAGACAGGCCTCAACCAAAGGTCTGCTCTCTACATTATAGGCTGAGCTCTCATTCCCTGGCCCCCTTCTGGGAGATTCACATGCCCTTGCACTGCGTCCAGCTCTACACGCGTGAAGATCAAGGCAAATACATGCAAACTATTGTATCGCTGGCATTGTAATGATTGTGTAAACTTGCTCCTGATGCTTCTGATAGATGCTGGAGGGGTTGCCCAACCAGTAGTACCTTTTTACACATCTGGTGGTTTTGCCCTAAATGATTTACTTACTGGTCTTCACTACATAATTTTATCTGTTCAGTCTTACTACTTGACCTCCCATTCCTGACTAAGTAATACCTGCTTCCTCTGACCTTCCAAATATTACAAAACATCAACTTAAGCTTATTTGGCACTTTGTCTCTGCTACCACCTGCGAGCTCTTGGCAGATTGGAAATCACTCACTACTCCATCTTTTACCACAGTGATGACTAGGATATGGTATGTATATTGCATGGAATACATGACGGCCATTGTCAACATCTCTGCAAATTCTTTCTGCAAAACCTGGGAACCCTGGACCATATATAATAATATACACTTAACTTTTGAGCCTTTGCATTTTTTCTGGACATAGGAATATATTTACTAAACTGCGGGTTTGAAAAAGTAGAGATGTTGCCTATAGCAACCAATCAGATTCTAGCTGTCATTTTGTAGAATGCACTAAATAAATAAAATCTAACATTTGATTGGTTGCTATAGGCAACATCTCCACTTTTTCAAACCCGCAGTTTAGTAAATCTTAATCTCTTTTCCATTACCTGACGCACATTTCTTTTCTTTCTTCTCCACTCCCTGGGCTTTACTTTACTTCACTCCACCCTTTTCTCCTCTTCCTCTCCTTTTCCTGATTTTTCCCCCATTAACACTTTTATATATATATATATATATATATATATAAAAGCAAACAAAAGATATGTATGGCGCTAATCACCACAGCGTACGTACTAAGATGAATATCTGAAGACATATTTACATATGATCAATCCCAAACAAAAAGTCCACATAAGTAGCACTTGACTCCTATACGAGTGGCAGCCTTGATGGCCTGAAACCAGATGGTCGGTCCGGACAAGGAAAGTTACTGCAACAGAAAAACAGGCGTGGCGCCTCTAAGTGTAGTATCAAATATACAAGATGGGAATAAGTAATAACATGCGTACCGTGAGGTAAGCAACAATGAATATTGAAGAGAAGATGGAGTAGCCTCTGCTATGGTCGTATTCCTCCAAATCTCCACCAATCAGCACATCAATGTGAAAAAAGCAAACATAGTATAACACCGTAATGCATTCAATAGGGACGGTTCACCAATACACCCCGCGATTCTATAGAGTGTATGGGACCTAAATCCCAGATTACCAATACAGGACACCCATGTGAGTGCGAAAAATATAAAATCTGCGTACCAGATACCATGAGAACTCTCACATCTCAAGAGACTTGATAGTAGCTTAGTACATGTGCATCACCATTAGCTTCACAATCCCAACAAATCACACATTGCAATATGTCTCAGGAGCTCTCTGACCTTCTCCTCAGGTAGTGATATATATATATATATATACACACACATATATATACACATATACAATACATACCTCATAAAGTAAGAATTGTAATGAGAACACACAGTATAGCTTTAACATCTGTGTTTCACGTGGCTCTTTGAATGACATCAATGAGTGCTTCAAGGTCGATAAAACCTAAAAAATATTAATATTTTACAATTAATATGTTTTGTACAGTTCAAGAAAAAGTTGAGAATGAGCTCAACACTGCACAGTAAAACTTGTAATCATTGTCTGAAATGAGAGTATTTTTTCTTCCTAAAGTGAAGAATAAAACAGCATAAGCATAATGTAAATGCAGCACAACATAGCACTTATCGCACAACACACATTGAGATTAGAATCCACTAAAGTACACCACATTTATATACTCAATATACAGTGGGTGGAGCAGATAATGTTATGATATATTTAACATTGAACTCCTGTATAATAATAAATAGACAAAAGTGGCAATTTAATTATATTATATTTCATTATATTATATTTACTATATATATATAATGGTTTGGGTGCTGGTTAATCTATCTTTTTCTACTCAAGAAATAAGGATCATCCCTTCTTGAGTAGAGGCTGAACTGCTGCTAATGTCTTCATACATACCTCTCAGTTGTCCATGAACAGACTATTATGAAGTAATCCAAAAAATAAACAATATATCTTGGTAAGTATTTAAGAAGGAGATACCATATGGTAGCACAGTGATTAGCATTGCTGGCTCACAGAGCTGAGGCCTTGTTTCGATTCTGACTATGGCAAAATCCATGTGAAGGTTCTATGTTCTCGCTGTGTTTGCTTAAGTTTCCTTTGCTTGACTTTGGGAATGTTCTGGTTTCCTCCCACAGCCCATGGACATACCGGTAGGTTAATTAGCTTCAAAAAAAATTACCCTAGTGTGTGTGTGTGTTTGTGTGGTGGGGATTTTACATTAAATAGCATCCTTTCTGATGCACATCAAGATACTTGATTAAATGATTAAATCAAATACATGTACAATATAATAATACAAAGTAGGTCATTCATATTTTTAGTGTAGTGTGTGTCTGCTATTCTATGACACATGCTTTTTTACTTATTATTTTAGGTCAAGTATTTTTCTTTCATTCGTTCTTCATTTTTTTAAATTTACTGTTTCTTCTGCCTATTGTTTTCACCCCAGGCTTCCTACACATTTCTATTTAGTCACTTTTACCAGACCTATTTTTTGACATTACCTGTGCTTGTCATGTTTCCCTATACTTTTTTTAGAAGTCAGTATTGTTACAGTGTAGCAAATAGCTTTTAATTGAAAATTCACGGACCCTCCAACCTGATCCCTAATCATTCATTTCCAGGAAAAGCAAGCATTATGCACACTACACATATTTTTTAGAACACTGCCTAGTTTATATTTTTCTACTTATTTAATAAGCATTGCATTGCATGGTGTGCAATATAAATATATTGGGCCTGATTCATTAAAGAGAGTAAAGCAAAAAAATTTGCAACTTTGCACCTTGGCAAAACCAAGATGCATTGGAGGGGGAGATAAATTTAAAATGTGGGGACAGATTTATAGTTGGGGAAGGGCATGTCCTTGAACAACTTGTTAGTGTAAAAATAAATCTATCAAGTATTTGTGTCCTACATGAAAAAGCAGCCAGTATTTTCCTTATGTGCTAAATAATAAACTAATTTGCACCCCTTGCATTGTAACATGGTTTTGCCAAGGTGAAAATCATTTTTTTTTTGCCTTACTGTCTTTACTAAATCAGGCCCACTATGCTAATTTTTTTCTGCTACATTTTGATATGGCCCTGTGCCCAGGGGAGGGCTGGTAAACTTTATCCCGTGTGGCAAAACTCAACTCAGCAGACGATTTTAAATTAAAAAAATGAAAGTGGTCAAGTGACCCAGCCCAAAGTAGCCCACTATGGGACCAGCCAGGGGGCAGATGCCCCCTGCCCCCCAGCCCAGTCTGCCCCTGCCTGTGCCCCATGCTTTTTTGGAAGTTAGCAATGTTCCTGGATTTATACAAAAAGAGACTTACTTTAGCCTTGACATCCTCTTTGTCATCTGCTTTTGCAGCCAGTAAGATTAATCTTATGATAAAAGAAATTCTTATGGGAAACTGTCCTTTTAACTGAGGAACATTAGACTTCATGAGCTTTTTCACTTTTGGCATTGGAACATTGAAAAAGTAGACACTTCCCAGTAGGTCTTGGCCCCGTCTTCCAGCACGTCCTGACATCTACAAAGTTAACAGGTCCATTGTAAATATTTTTTTCTCATTTGTAATGACAGATAACATCACTACATAATTTCAAACTGAAAAGGTTATAATCTAAGAAAGTGACTGTCTAAGCAAGAGCTTAGTTGCCTCTTGCAAGGTCCATCATTTTTAACAATTCTGCTTCAAGAATTAGATAAACCAAAATTAACAAGAGCTCAATTATCAGATTTTTCTTATAATTTGTTTGCTCTAAAAGGTGCACTTACAAAGTAAACAGGAAATATCTAGATACATATGTTTCTCGTTATTACTCAAATTGTGAATAAAATGTATTGTTACAATGAGTTTCTTTGGTGAGTTTTACTTTCTATAGAAATAAAAAACTTCCAAACTGTAAAAAATGTTTATTTCTTTCATTGATTAACTTTATGACTATTAATTTTAAATTGTACATTTTCGTTGGCAAGATCACAAACATATAGGGTCAATACATGTTGTTTGTATCACACATAATCTATTTGCAGTATGATTATTTTACAAACAATATTCTTATATTCAGTACCCTTCTGGTCTGCAAAGATAGCAGGAAAATGTACTCCAGGTGTTATTCTTTATTTTCTTTATTATTAAGCATCCTTTTGACTCCTAAAGTGAGAGTTATTCTGAATAATGTGTTATTGTTTAATTTACTGAACTGAGCAACAAATTGAAGGTTTGGTGAGGCAGTGGATAGATGGGAATTGTTGAAGGAGCAAGAATTTTATTTGAAAATCTAGAGTTTTAGTGTGAGCCGGCGAGAGTAGGACAGAGAAACAGTTGTCTGATCCGATATGCTTTTAAGGAAAGTGATGTGTGTACTGAAATGCATCAAACAAGACCTAAATTCACCACAATGCTGCTATTATCAATCTCATTATAGCTGGGGATCGCTTGCTTCTTTAGACCACATGCAGGACTTGAGACAGATTCTAACCAAGTCAGACTGTACAACTGTTGCTCTATCTATCACTCCCCTGCTCACACTAAGCCTCTGGATGCAGATAAGAGCTACTTTACATTCTGAGTGAACTCTGTTGTTACTAGAGATGAGCGGGCTCGGATTTCGCTAATCCGAGCCCACCCGAACAGTGCGGATCCGACGGGATCCGAGCACTGTTCGGGTACTTCCGGCCGCCAAAGGAATCCAAAACGAGGCTATGACATCCAAGTCTCGCGTCGGATCTCGCGAGACTCGGATGTCATAAATGCCCCGCTCGCGGCCGACCATCTTCATTCTCCCTGTGGTTACAGAAGAGGAAGGTTGTTGAGATCCTGTGCTC